>NC_054371.1:27043000-27083000 GCF_017654675.1 Xenopus laevis | reverse complement strand
ACACTGGAATTCCTACAAATTGACCCATTTTTATTGCAGCGTCATTCATTACTAACGATGCGCTTTAACGGCACATCGGTCGCAGCTGTGAAAAAAAAAGGTTTTCCAGGAGAAATACAATTAATAACCAGCCCATGACTTGTATTATTTCAAACGCATAACGACCGGGCCACGTTACCACGAGAGTGAAACCAATAACAACAACAAAATCGAGATTTTTGTTCTCATAAATCATAAAAAGCGCCGCTGACATTTTTTAGCGTTTTCAGTGGATCGTTAAAAAAAGCCCGTTAAATCCTGCTGGTGTTTTTTTTTTTTAGAACGAATAATAAGAGCTGGGAAAGCATCAAAGCTAAATACTCAGTGCAGACATTTAAATTCACATCTAGAAGCAAAAATTCCCAAGAGCAGATATATTTCTCGGAAAATTCGTGGAAACTCAGTAATTCGTTTACAAAAACCGCATAAATATCAACCAAAATAATGATATGGTCGATCTTGTAATAAACACACAAACGTTGAAACGAATATATATATATCATACGAATATTTGTAAGATTTCGTATCCATAGTGATGATACTGTGACCCTGCCATCCATTCTACAAATAATACAATATTTTTGTTAATTATTTAAATGTGCTCTATATATATATATATTTTTTTTTTTTTACTCCTTTCGTTTTTTTCGTTAATGGAATTCTCATATCGTTTATGAACTTTGTCCCAGAGCAGCAGATTTCTATATCCACCTCATTTCTTTCCTTATTTTCTCCAAAGATAATTGGGACCGTACAGAAGGTAAGAATCAGTTTAGAGCCAAGGGCGCCACCTAGTGGTAATAAAGGTGTCGTGCAAAAAGAAAGTTTATTTGCCTGTTGGCATTCTATTCTTCTAGTTTTATTTTTTACGTTTTCTTTTTTTGTACTGACAATTTTTTATTCGTTTTCAACAATACAATCATTATATTGGTATATAATGGTTTAAAACATTGCAGGTATACCCATTGCATTAACCAAAATAATATACACACAATTCAACAAACAAACAAACAAACAAACACAGAAGAGAAAAAATGAAAGGGTAGTGTAACCTGTATTATATCTGCATGTCTCTCAGGGTAGTTACAATTCATACAATACATATAAACTGTATATTGACCTTAGACATCCAAAGTTTGTGAGTTTCCAAAACCGTTTTTTTCCCCACTCCTGTGTACTTATTTTTTACATTTTATTTGAAAGGATTTCAGCAAAACCTCTGTTTTTAAATCCTTATTAAATTCGTCTTAGAATATATGTAAAAGCTTAAAGGACCAGTTACATAATTTTTTTTTTGAAAAATACATTTGTAAAAAAAAAAAAAAACACCAAGACACTTTTATCTTTAAAGTCTTTATTAAGAAATAACTTACTAATTCTACACTCAATTGCGTGCTCAATTTCTTTATTTTTTTAATTTTTTTTAAAGTTCAAGTGGAAGATGTGGGTTCACAATACAACTCTCCAGCGTTACTTTAGCCTTGAATTTTTTTGTAGCTTCAATCAGGTTATTTTGCAACATTTTCCCTGTATTTGCATTGGCAGTATCCAGTCTTCCTTCTGTTTAAAGAAGATGCCCAGTATTACTGTACGGTCCTGTTGATTAAAAGCAGCCCAACATAGTTACACCAATAGCCTTCACAAATTTTTCAGTGAGCCGAAACAGGAGAAATTTGCCCATCACTATAGATAAGTACATGCAGGGAAGACAACATTAAAATAAATACATATAAGTATAAATATACAGAGATTAAGTGCTGTGTGATTGGAGACACAATAGGAAGGAAGCCCCTGCCCCATAGAGCTCCAATGCTAAAAACCTCACCCCCAATCCACATACACGATCATTCCAAGGCTTGCAACCAAATCTCACATGCCCTCCCTACTGCCACTCCCTTCCCTCCCCCTCTAATTGCTCCCCACCCAATGGCACCCAAGGCACCCGTCTCTTCTATTTACCTCTAGTTCTGGCCCTGCCACCGTACTTCACTGTGATTTTGTATTTTACAAATGCCGTTAGCTATTCCTTCATTTCTGCACCAAGGTTGTATTTAGGGTTGCCATCTGGCCAGTATTTTACCAGCCTGGCCAGTAAAAATGATGGCTGATCCCAATGTTATTAATAGGGAAAAAAAGATAAAAATATAGGAAGGCCGGTATTTTTTTCCAGAAAAGGTGGCAACCCTAGTTGTGTTGGATGCTATTCAGGATAACTTAAATCCCCACTAAATGCACTTCTTTGGTGTTTAATGAAACAAATATGTATTGACTCTTTTTGTACAAAAGTCTCCCTTGAATTCCCCCATAGACTATAATGGATAGTAATAAAAAATGTTTAATAAACATTGCACTGTTTGAAAATTTGTCTTGCCAAAAAAAATACCCATTGACTTTAATGCGTTTGGCAAATTTTTTGTTGTTTCACAAATTTTTGGCAAAGGGAAATGGGTCAGATTTGCCCATCACTAGGTGGTTGGACTTTTTCAATTCAAGCCCCACTGAAGGTCCAACCTTTGGTCAGGACTCTAACCTCATATTATGGGTATGGATTGAGGAAAACATTAGCGTTTCAGTCATTCAGTCACAGTTCCGAAAATATATATAGAAAAATAAATAGGTAGTCACCCCAAACCTCAACACTGATGGACCTTCTGTTTGGACTTTCATGAATAGCTGAAAAAAATATGTGCCACATCCTCAAATCTTACCCTTAAAGGGATGGTTCGCCCTTAAGTGAACTTTTAGTATATTATAGAATTGCCAATTCTAAGCAACCTTTTATTTGGTCTTCATTATTTATTTTTTTAATAGATTTTTAATGATTTGCCTTCTTCTTCTGGCTCTTTCAAGCTTTCAAGTGGGGGTCACTGATCCCATCTAAAAAAAAAAAAAATTCTCTGTAAAGCTAGAAATGTATTGTTATTGCAACTTTTGATGACTCATCTTTCTATTCAGTCCCTCTCCTATTCATATTTCAGTCTCTTATTCAAATCAATGCATGGTTGCTATGGTAACTTGGACCCTAGCAACCAGATAGCTGAAACTGCAAATGCAAGAACAACTGCAAATTGCCCCAGAATATCCAGAATATCACTCTCTACATCATACTAAAAGTTAATTTAAAGGCAAATAACCCCATTAACTCATCAGTAACTCCCCTTTCCCTCTACAGGATTTAGATACACGTGTCCTACAGTAGGTTGGGGGGGTCAAGCATTTCCCCCCCCCCATATAAGCAACAAAAGGCCTATATAGAAAGAACATCCCTGCACTCCAGAGGGGACAAACCCATAATTGGGGGAAACAGCTCTAGGAGCATGAGATAGTAAGGGCTATGAGAAATACAGTGTAAGCTCCATTGAGGGGTACAGCAGGGATAGTAAGCCATGTGATAAGCACCGAGTTTAGGGATGACAGATAGTAGAACAACATTAGTTTGGTTTTGGACCAGTGCTACCTAACTGTTGTGAATCATAGATTGGTAGCTGTGTGGGAACTGGAGCAGGTCTCTCCAAAAACGCATTTATCTCTTCAAAAATATGTTGTACACAAAATGAAATAAACCCCCTCCAAAACAAAAACTAAGAAGATACAGCAAATTAGAGAGAAACGACTTAAACTAGACCTTTCTCACTTTGAGTTTCATCTAAGGAAACTAAAAACTTTACAATGCTATAAAGTTAATACGGCAATGGACTATATGGCACAATACTTAAAAAAAAGCAACTAAAATCTTTAGATTTTATCTTCTATTAAAGATCAATACTCCTTAAAACGACAATTTAAATTTGATTGGCGAAAAGACTATATACTCTATTTAGGCATAAAGCTGACTAAAGAACCTTCAAAGCTATATACATGCATAATATAGTATAGAACATATTACATAGTAATATTTATTCAATTCTGAATACCGTTAAAGGGCATGTAAAGGCTAAAATAGAATAAGGCTAGAAATGCTGTATTTTGTATACTAAATATAAACATGAACTTACTGCACCACAAGCCTAATCAAACAAATAATTTATGCATTCAAAGTTGGCTACAGGGGGTCACCATCTTGTAACTTTGTTAAACATCTTTGCAAGACTAAGACTGTGCACATGCTCAGTGTGGTCTGGGCAGCTTAGGGATCGTCATAAATAAAGCTGCTTGAGTTCTGCATGGCTGGGAAGTAAGGCGGGGGCTCCCCCTGCTGTTCATAAGTATGATTGTTTCCCTGCTCAGCAGTTAGGGACCCTCTGACAATTCCTATCCACAGCAGTAAATGAAGGGAGAATTTCACTGCATACAGTCAGGTTTCTTATAAAAACGGTACACATTTTTTAATTAAAGTATATTGGAGATAGGTTTCTTTTTCATTAAAGAAAGTGAAAATTGGATTTTATTTTTTTGCCTTTACATGCCCTTTAAGCAAGGTTTATTGGATTTAAAATCTTTATTTATTTCATGGCTGGGAAGGATAGCATTGATAAAAGTGATACGGCTTCCAAAGTTACTTTATGTTTTACATACTATCCCTATTACAATTCCATCTACCTTCTTTGTCAAACTAATGAATACAACTATTTAATCAATTTATTTGGAATGCTAAATAGAGTGCCAACAAATATCTTACAGAGGAATAAGTCTGCAGCAGGAGTTGGGATGCCAGATGTCAAGCAATACACTTGAATCCCAACAATGGAGTGCTGCTCCAGGTTTGAACCACCGGATTGATGTAGGTGCCTTCAGGTATCGGGCTCTATGCTGCCCACAGCCCAAAACTTTATATCTCAAAGCAAGAGACCTGCGGCATAACTGATGTAATTGATTAGGTGATTGATTAGGTGATCAGCATTTATTCAGCTCACAAACAAAACAGAAAAGTTTCGGCCCTCTTCTGGGCCCTTTATCAAGGCTTGATAAAGGCCCAGTAGAGGCCTGAAACTTTGCCGCTTTGTTTGTGAGCTGAATAAAAGCTGATCACCTAATCAATTGCATCAGTTGTGGCGCAGGTCTCTTGCTTTGAGATGTCAAGAAATACTACATAGCCAACATAATTCACCAAGTCACAATTCTACTTTCCCTACAACCACAGACAAAATGGTCTGATATAGAGATGACTCTTCTAAAGTCAGCATCTCTGGAGTCTATATTTTGGACAATGGAAAAGTGTAACAAAAGGAAAACAATGAATTTTCCGTCTAAAGACGGCAATCAACATCTGCAGGGATAATCGAGATAACGCTTGGTGTTCTTCTTTCCTTTCTCCACAGGCACCTATTTCTGTATTGGAAAAGTTATTAAATATCAATCTATCAACATGGAAAAGAAAGACCCCATTGAAACGAATGGAATTCTTCCGTTTAGATCAACTCAAGACTTTCACTCGTCTAAAGAAAGAACCAAACTTGGACAAAACCGACTTTCATAAACATCTCATAATACGGAACTACATAGAAACATTGACAGGGAGATATAGAACGCTCCCAAATTTTGAAATCTATTTTCAATATGGTACAAGCATAAAAAATGGTATAACAAAGATATACATCCTACTAAGTGAACCAAAAGAAACATTAAAAATATCTCACATGATTAAATGGGAACAAAGGCTAAAGAAAACTTTCACAATAAAGGAATGGCAAAAGGCTTTTCTCAAACCACAATTGTTTACTAACTAAGGGTCGAATATCGAGGGTTAATTAACCGGGGGTCCTGCGGGTATCGGGTCGGCCCGCACATCACTACAAGAAAGTCTCACTTTTGTTACAAAAATGTAACAGAATATTATTCTGGAGGGGTAGATAGTTGTGCCAGTTTTAATTTTTATTGACAGCATACAGTAAATGATCACTTGTGGAGTGGGTTTCCTTCATAGAGGGGATGCAAGGAATAGCATTGCTGCAGTGCAATTCTCTGTATCCCCTATCAGTCAAGAGCCGACTAGGGACCGTGGGATTTGTAGTACAGAGAGAAGCTCAGCACATTACTGATTGTGCACGTCAGGCAACCCAGCGTTGAATGCTGTAATTAAATAACTAGACGCTGAGGATATTAAGCTGCGCAGATTGCCAAGTGGTGCAAATGTGGAAACATTTAGTTTTCCGAAAGACAAGAGTCAAGTGAGGTTTTGTTTTTCAATTTGTTATGGAATCCCGCGCCGCAAGGCCTGAGAGCTCTACACATGTCCCTTCATTTCATCGACCCATCCAACATAATGAGCTACATTAACCCTGGGGATAAGCACAAGTAACAGGCAAGAGAAGATAAACAGTTGGGGAACAGAATGAGGAAGGAATTGGAAGAAATAGAATGATTTGTACAGTATTTACCAAGCTGCAGGGAAGAACAGTTGTACAGGCTGTCTGCCACTACAAATATACAAACCTTTTTATTTACTCTTATTTATATAGCACCGACACTTTTCCACAGCCCTTTACATAGATTATACATAATTATACAGAGGAGCTTGCAATCTAGAATTAATCTGCCTGTATGTTTTCGAAGAAACTGGAGGAAACCTATGAAGAAACATCGAGAACATACAAACTCATTGCAGACATTGTCCTGGCTGGGATTGAACCCAGGACCCCAAGAGACACCCATTAAACTACCATTAAGCTGTCTTTATAATACACTTATAAAGGCCAGTAAACTTAGATAACACATGTCATTCAGATTTAATGCATGACAATTTAAAGAAAAATGAAATATGTGTTTTCATGTTGCTAAAATGTTTTTTCTTTAAATTATAACCTATATTTTCAACAGATTTTATTTTGTTAATTGCTCACCAGAATTCTATCATTTTGGAATTAGTTGATTAATTCTACCCGTAAATTTGTAAGGGTAGAAAGATTGTTACCAAAAAATATTACATTGTTGAAGAAACATAAATATTTCTGTGATGCTAAAAAGGCAAAAACATTTAGTCCAGGAAAAAAAAGTAGCGTGCTAAGGGCTGATTTATTCATAATCATAAATCAGATTTGAGTGAATCAATTAAAAGATTGGTTTCTTCTTTCATTTTTTTTTTTTTAATAAAAAAGTTCACCAGGTTTAACAAAATCCTGTATCAAGAAGAAAAAAGGCAAGCAATGCATGAAAAGAATTACCCAAACCTGACCAATTTTCACAGATAGGTAGGTCAACTGAGTATATAAGTGATGGCTCACCAGGTCGGGTTCAGGTTGGGAATGGGTAGACTTTTTGTCAACACGCAGATCAGTAGCATATCTAAAGATGGCCAAACACAGCCAATTCTACTAGGCCACCCATGTGCTGGGCCAAATCAGGCTGATGGGTCAAAGACTAGATCATCCAGTGAAGCCTATAGAGACCTGTCAGACAAGGACCACATCAATTTACCAATGTGCTCATTGTCCTATACATTGGCCAATAAGCTGCCAATTTAGGGTGGAAGGCCTGAATCAACAGCTTTTATGAGCTCATGTATGGACCAGACAGAGATTTTTTTCAGGCAGCATGGTGGAATATTACAGTAAACATAACTATAATTAACTAAATTTTTATTATTCTAAATACAGAAAACCAAATGGGGCCAGCTAATAAAGCAGAGGTCCCCCAACATATCTTATCCATGAGCCACATTCAATTTGAGTGAGTTTGGGACTTGGGGAGCAACACAAGCATGAAAAAAATTCCTTGGATTGCCAAACAAGTGCTGTGATTGGCTCCTATGTGGACAGGACCAATTCAGTAAATGAAAGTATGGGGAACTGGTTGACTCAATAGGAAGTTCAGAAGAAGCTAGATCATGTGAAGGTAAACAAAGGTCCACAATGATATTCACCCCAGAGCTGTAAAGGAGCTTAGCTTTGCCTTCTTTGATGTCTGTAATTGTACCAGTGAATTGGTGAATTGCTAATGTCTTAGGGGTGTAATTAGCCATTAAAAAAAATCCTTACACAGGTAACTAAAGAAGATGTACAGGTTGTCCTGATACCCCGTGGGCCTGTGGCAAAAATTAGTTGCCACTTTGGGTGCAGGTCGGATGTGGGTTCAGCTAAGGAGCAAGTTTGACTCTGCTTTAGGTCTTCAACTTTAATCCAGACCTGACCCAGCCTGATGTTGAGAAGAGGTGGATTAGGATAGGTGCAGGTCTGAGAATTTTCAGCCTGCAACTCATTAAACTATAGTCCTGTTCAGTGTCGGACTGGCCCACCGGGATACCAGAAAAACTCCCGGTGGGCCCAGGTATCAGTGGGCCCTCTTGCTTCTAACCATTTGGCTGATTTCATGCTTAATAAAGGAAGAGTAAGTAGATATAAAAGACTAGGAGAATAAAGATGTTGAGCTAGGAGAGGAGGAATAATAGTTTGTAAAGTGGGCTCATGGTCTAAGGTTTTCTGGTGGGCCCCTGGCATCCCAGTTTGACACTGGTCCTGTTAGTTTGATACTAAGGTTGGAAAGCTTTTGCAGGGTTATTAACTGTTGTATTTCATGTCACAGCAGTATAAATATATACTAACATGGTGATGTTACATGTGCAGTTGATCCATTCTAGACAAATCCAATTGCCTTGCAAGCCCAGATTTGTGGAAAGGCCACAAAGGCCCGGGCCTAGTGCAGCAGGATTTTAGGGATGGCATGCAGATGAGATAAGACTTGCCCATGCATGGGTGCATATGAAGGGGGGGAGTCAGGAAAGGGGGTGATGAGTGGTCCCAGAGCACCCTATGCATAAATCCCACCCTGTTGCCTTGTGTGAGGCAGTGAAGTTGTAAGATTAGATACAGTATAATGTATACTGATTAAATTAAGAAATATTGGCCTTGCACGTACTACACTAGAAAGAGTTAATTGGATCACTGGTAGTGAATATAATATAATATATTATATAAATGAATTATAATAATATATTCAATATTACTATGCCTTCACTATGACCTAGCATGGAGGGCATAGAGTAAGTGCTTTGCTTCTTTCCCCATTTCTGTTGGGCAAGGTAAAGAAGAAACACATCTAATGGGTCCATGGCAGGTCTCCTCTCCACACACACTTGGACCTTGTAGACATGGGGTCTGCTCCTCATGTAGCTATGCCTCTGTATGTAAGTGACATATGTATGTATATATATATATATATATATATATATATATATATATATATATATATATATATATATATATATATACACAGTATAAACAAGAAAATTGGTAGCGCACTCCAGGGACTTATATATAAGTCGGCTCCCCTCTAGAGCCTTTCTCAAGTTTATATCTTGAGAAAGGCTCTAGAGGGGAGCCGAAACGTCGATTATTATGCCATAAATAATAAAAAGATTTCTATTATATAAAAGGCCCTGGAGTGCGCTACCAATTTTCTTGTTTCTACATTTCCAATCCCAGGAACAGCACCCGGGCGGATGATTAAAGAGCTAATTAGAGGAGTGCGGATCTGTTTGGTTGGTATATATACAGTATATATATATATATATATATATATATATATATATATATATATATATATATATATATATATATATGTTGAGATGGTACCTGCACTCGAACTCCAACTTCTGTTTGTGGGTGCTG
Source organism: Xenopus laevis (assembly GCF_017654675.1). Lineage (NCBI taxonomy): Eukaryota > Metazoa > Chordata > Amphibia > Anura > Pipidae > Xenopus > Xenopus laevis. Next base: position 27,073,419 of record NC_054371.1, on the reverse strand, counting down.
GGTCAAATTCAAGTGTATAATTCTTATAGATGGACCCGCACTCCAAATTCATGTGAAAAAAGGTTTTTATTCGTACATCAATACATCACTCATGCATCCAAAGTTTTGACCCACTGCGGGGCCTTTATCAAGGATATAAATATATATATATAATCCCAAATAATATATATATATATATATATATATTGACAGGCTCCTCTTAAAATAAACAGAATATAACTGAAATAATCATCCATATAACAAATTTTTTGTTTTTACCACTTTTCTTAAACATCCACTACTGTTAACTCTAGGGTTACATATCCAGTCGCCAAAGGTCTTTGATTTGCACGGGTTAAACGCATTTGTATATTTACGACCCAAAAACAAGTTTTATGGAAAATAATTAGGGCACTGGGAATTTCCCAGAAACAGGGGGCTTAGATTTTCCTCCTCGTCTTGTTACGTTTAACAAGGTTTTTTGTGTTCTTTCCAATGATTTTCCAGCACTGAGGGAAAGCAATTTGAAGTATGCTTTAATCAATTCCCTTTATGAACTTCTCCGTACTCTTCCTAAATCAAGCTTGGCAATCTCACAGTTTATGTTAACTGAGAACATGTGGAACAAGGATACTTAACTTGTAACATTAAAGGAAGACTAATGCACAAATAAAAGGTACCCCTACATAAAAGAGCATTCACAGAGACATACTGGGCCTATGTGCTGGGACTGAACATATAAATTACCACTAATATTATTTGTCTGTGACTTGGGAGAAGCAGTTTGCCTTGCCACGCATCATTTCTCATGAAAGGGAGAATGTATCCTATTTAGAAGCGGGGCTGGTCTTACATTAATTTTCCATTAAATAGAAAGTGAAGTAAGAAGGGAAATGTAATTTTGGCAAGAGAGCATTCCTTCACTGCTTGTTCTCTTTTATGTATACGAGTGGGGGGAGCCAAATTGATTCCCTCCTGTAAGGAAAACTAGAAGAGTAATTGTACCTCTAATAGTCACCCCTGTTTTGTTTTTAGATTGAGAGCAGCCAAGGAAGCAATGTGGCGAGTCCCGTGCGGATGCAGGAGATTGCCATTGAAATTACTTGTTAATTGTTACAGGTTTTGTTGCCTGCCAGGAGATATGATAAACAGCCCATGTTAGTTAGTTAGTTAGTTGACCTTATAAAGCAGCAGTCTCCAACCTTTTTTGAGCCACGGACCAGTTTCAATTTTTTCGGAAAAGTACTCCAGTACTTACAGCAAACGAGCAGGGCACTCCAAGGAATCCACAGGGCCAATAGTATAAGTTAAAAAGTTAAATCTTTATTAATCATGATTACAAGTATAAATTCATCTCCATAGGCCATACGCGTTTCCTACCAGCAAGTTACTTAGTCGTGGGCATTTCAGGCTTACCAAAAGACTGTCCAAACAGTATCCCGATCGGTAGAAAGATTTCTGGGCTTTGCACAGCTGTTTTCATGGCTATGGCATGTCAAGAAGTTGGGATTGCAGGTAATTAGGGCCTTTTTCCTTGTTTTTGCAGCTATTTTAGACTGCAGCTGGGAACAGAGACGGCCCAGTTCGTTACAGCCCACAGCACACCACTGGTCCATGGCCTGGTGGTTGAGGACCCCTGTTATAAAGTATATATAACTTCAGGGGTTGTCCTTCAGGGGTCACTTTCTGACTCTATCATTGCTGTTTGTGGGCTCCCTGTTGCAGACAGGAATGTGAAACCAGTGCTTCCTTAAAAAATGCAGAATTTGTAGGTCGAGATATTGGCATTAATGTGCCAGTGTTGAAAGGCGCCTACTTGACATCTACTGGATTATCCAATATAAACATACCATAATGACTATTATCTGCAACAACCTCTCTTGGTCCCCACCCCCCACATGGATCATCCTACTGGAGTTATATATCTTATACAGAATAATATTCCAGATCTTAACCTAGTTGCACTTTACATGATACATTCCTCAAACACGGGCATACTTTTATCGTTCTGCGATGAGCGATCATATGTTTAAATGATTGTCTGGCGATTGTTTTACCATACAATATACCATCCACGGAGAACGATTATATGAAAAGATATAATTGTATTGTTTGCCGCAAAAGAAACAAAATATAATGCGATATATGTGTGTACGGCATACAGGAAGTGATGTAAAACTTTTTACAGCTGATACACGGGGCTACAGCCACACTGGTATTTAATAAGCCCCACAAATGCCATATTGCACTGGCTTCCCACTCACCACACAGACAACGCGTTACCAATGTAAGTGTTAAATTGCACAAATTCAGGTGCCTGTGGCAATTAGTTATTTGCTTTCATTTCCCAGTTGTAGGCAACCCAAAACTAATTGCCGATTGGTTGGTATTGGCCCCTATGCTATTTAGAGCCTATTTCCCTAAACCATCCCAGAGGTCTCCATTGGTTTCTTATTCACCAATAAGATGTGTCACATGAAGCTGTTTTGTTAGTACAAATTATTTTCCTTATATACAAATTTGAATTTGGTCTGCATTTTATTTTTGTCACTTATTTTTTTGTCTTATGATATATAACTTGGTATCTTTGGCTATTGACTATAAGGATAATTTATCACAATCTAATATGAAAGAGGGAATCCAGGACTGAATCTTTTTAGCTTAGGAGCAAAGTTACTGGCTAACACATTACAGGGGTGGTTAGGTAACTTTTTATAACTATATAATTATGTTATAGAACGGCCAATTCTAAGCAACTTTTCAATTGGTTTTCATTATTTTTTTTTATATAGTTTTATAGTTATTTTCCTTTTTCTTCTGACTCTTTTCAGCATTCAAATTGGTGTTGCTGACTCCCTTCTAAAAAACAAATGCTCTGTAAGGCTACAAATGTATTGTTATTGTTAGTTTTTATTACTGATTCTTCTATTCAGGCCTCTCCTATTCATATTCCAGCCTCTTATTCAAATCAATGCATGGTTGCTAGGGGAATTTGGACTCTAGTTAACAGATTGGTTAAGATGCAAATTGAAGAGCTGCTGAATAAAAAGCTAAATAACTCAAAAACCTTCAATAATAAAAAATGAAAGCCAATTGCAAATTGTCTCAGAATATCACTCTCTACATCCTGCTAAAAGTTATCTCAAAGGTGAACAACTCCTTTAAATGGCCCTACCTGAAGCAGGACAGAGTAGTCCTAGAGGCTAGTGCCTCAGTCCGCTTTCCTCAGTCTCCATGAATAATTAAAATTTACTCCCTTTAACATGTCATTGTGTGATTAAGGCTGGGTCTGGGCAGTGTAGGGGAAGGGAAGGGCTCCATGATCATTCCCACCATTGGACTCACTGACTGCACAACTATCTCCCAGACCCCTGTAACCTCTTTGGAGAATCCCAGTGCATCCCTTCCAACATATCAGACCTAAAAATAAAGACAAATAGTCCAGGCACATTCTCACCCCTGGTCCATTGATTATTTTTGCTGGACAGTTGCAGCACCCGTTTCCCCAATGTAAATTTATTTCTTTCAAAACATTTTTATTGAAAAACAATGTCATATTCTCTAACATATCTTATTTTTCTTTTTATGCAGATGGAATATAATTCTCCTGCGCAGAGGAGAGCAGTATTGTCACTTTTCAAGCACATTACAGAAAGCAAAAGAATCAGAACTGTTAGAGTCCTTGTTTTATATATAAGTCTCTCAATGTAACTATAGCAAGGATTCAAATTACATGTCAACAATAATATTGAAATTAACAAAAATAGAATAAAATTTAAACCATCTAAACTCTTATCGTCATTCTGTTACATATCTTAATGTCTCCTATTAAAATATGTTAGTTGGTCCAGGAATCTCCCTTATAGGTTTCAACTCAAATAAATAAATACTATTACTTGTTCTAAATAATTCCATGCCCAGGCTCAATAACTATCCCATACCGATTGCCAAATCACAAAGTGGTATAAGCAATTAGGGATGTAGCGAACGTCGGAAAAAAAGTTCGCGAACATATTCGCGAACTTGCGCAAAAACGCGAGCGGTTCGCGAACGGTTCGCAAACCCCATAGACTTCAATGGGAAGGCGAACTTTAACATCTAGAAAAGACATTTCTGGCCAGAAAAATGATTTTAAAGTTGTTTAAAGGGTGCAACGACCTGGACAGTGGCATGCCAGAGGGGGATCAAGGGCAAAAATGTATCTGAAAAATCTGCCTGTGTGTGCTTGGAAGAGATAGTGTAGGGGGAGAGCTGTTAGTGATTTCAGGGACAGATGATAGTAAGTTTGCTGGCTAGTAATCTGCTTGATACTGCTCTGTATTGGAGGGACAGAAGTCTGCAGGGATTTGAGGGACATTTTAGCTTAGGTAGCTTTGCTGGCTAGTAATCTGCTGTTCTCTTTAAACAACTGCCATACGTTGACCTTGTAGGCATTGTTTGCCCAGTTTTTTTGGACGCAGCCACTGAAGCACAGTTGCCAGAAAAAATATGCCATATAAATGCTGAAAATAGTCATTTTTCGCCATACGTTGACCTTGTAGACATTGTTTGCCCAGTTTTTTTGGACGCAGCCACTGAAGCACAGTTGCCAGAAAAATTATGCCATATAAATGCTGAAAATATAAATTTTTTTGGTTGCAGCCACTGAAGCACAGAGGCCAGAAAAATTATGCCATATAAATGCAGAAAATATGCATTTTTTTGGTCGCAGCCACTGAAGCACAGTTGACAGAAAAATTATGCCATATAAATGCTGAAAATATAAACTTTTTTGGTTGCAGCCACTGAAGCACAGAGGCCAGAAAAATTATGCCATATAAATGCAGAAAACATGCATTTTTTTGGTCGCAGCCACTGAAGCACAGTTGACAGAAAAATTATGCCATATAAATGCTGAAAATATAAATTTTTTTGGTTGCAGCCACTGAAGCACAGAGGCCAGAAAAATTATGCCATATAAATGCAGAAAATATGCATTTTTTTGGTCGCAGCCACTGAAGCACAGTTGCCAGAAAAAATATGCCATATAAATGCTGAAAATAGTCATTTTTTGCCATATACGTTGAGTCAACGTATGGCAAAAAATGACTATTTTCAGCATTTATATGGCATATTTTTTCTGGCCTCTGTGCTTCAGTGGCTGCGGCCAAAAAAACTGGGCAAACAATGCCTACAAGGTCAACGTCGTTGACCTTGTAGGCATTGTTTGCCCAGTTTTTTTGGCCGCAGCCACTGAAGCACAGAGGCCAGAAAAAATATGCCATATAAATGCTGAAAATAGTCATTTTTTTGGTCGCAGCCACTGAAGCACAGTTGCCAGAAAAATTATGCCATATAAATGCTGAAAATATAAATTTTTTTGGTTGCAGCCACTGAAGCACAGAGGCCAGAAAAATTATGCCATATAAATGCTGAAAATATGCATTTTTTTGGTTGCAGCCACTGAAGCACAGAGGCCAGAAAAATTATGCCATATAAATGCAGAAAATATGCATTTTTTGGATGCAGCCACTGAAGCACAGTTGCCAGAAAAAATATGCCATATAAATGCTGAAAATAGTCATTTTTTGCCATACGTTGACCTTGTAGACATTGTTTGCCCAGTTTTTTTGGTTGCAGCCACTGAAGCACAGAGGCCAGAAAAAATTAAACCAGTAGGGTTTGCACCCTAGTTTGTAACGGTGGCGGAGGGAGGAGGAGGACGCTAAAGGACAGCTGTGTGTGGAGTCATGAGGCTTGAAGAGAAGGACAGCTGCATAGAAGTCAGAACAAGTCTTCCGGCGTGCAGTAACCCTCCGAGATCCACCCCTCATTCATTTTAATAAAGGTCAGGTAATCGACACTTTTGTGACCTAGGCGAGTTCTCTTCTCAGTTACAATCCCTCCTGCTGCACTGAAGGTCCTTTCTGAGAGCACACTTGAGGCTGGGCAAGACAAGAGGTTCATGGCAAATTGTGACAGCTCTGGCCACAGATCAAGCCTGCGCACCCAGTAGTCCAGGGGTTCATCGCTCCTCAGAGTGTCGATATCTGCAGTTAATGCCAGGTAGTCCGCTACCTGCCGGTCGAGGCGTTCTTTGAGGGTGGATCCAGAAGGGTTGTGGCGCTGCCTTGGACAGAAAAACATTTGCATGTCTGACGTTACAGACTGGCCAAAGGGCTTTGTCCTTGCAGGTGTGCTCGTGGCAGGATTACTGGCACCTCTGCCCCTGGAATGTTGATGAGTTCCTGAAGTGACATCACCCTTAAAAGCATTGTACAACATGTTTTGCAGGCTGGTTTGTAAATGCCGCATCTTTTCGGACTTGTGGTATGTTGGTAACATTTCTGACACTTTATGCTTGTACCGAGGGTCTAGTAGCGTTGCGACCCAGTACAGGTCCTTCTCCTTAAGCCTCTTGATACGGGGGTCCTTCAACAGGCATGACAGCATGAAAGACCCCATTCTCACAAGGTTGGATGCAGAGCTATCCATCTCCGCTTCCTCATTATCAAGGACTGCATCATCCACGGTCTCCTCCCCCCAGCCACGTACAAGACCAGGGGTCCCCAAAAGGTCACCACTAGCCCCCTGGGAAGCCTGCTCCTGTTGGTCCTCCTCCTCCTCCTCCACAAAGCCACCTTCCTCCTCTGACTCCACTTCTGGCACCTCTCCCTGCGTTGCAGCAGGTGCCTGGGTTCGTTCTGGTGATTCCGACCAGAAATCGTGCGCTTCCAGCTCCTCGTCACGCTGGTCTACAGCCTCATCTGTCACTCGTCGCACGGCACGCTCCAGGAAGAAAGCGAAGGGTATTAGGTCGCTGATGGTGCCTTCGGTGCGACTGACCATATTTGTCACCTCTTCAAAAGGTCGCATGAGCCTGCAGGCATCGCGCATAAGCACCCAGTAACGGGGGAAAAAAATCCCCAGCTGTGCAGATCCAGTCCTACCACCCAGTTCAAAAAGGTACTCGTTGACGGCCCTTTGTTGTTGCAGCAGACGTTCCAACATAAGGAGCGTTGAATTCCAGCGAGTCTGGCTGTCAGAAATCAAACGCCTGACTGGCATGTTGTAGCGCTGCTGAATGTCAGCAAGGCGTGCCATGGCTGTGTAGGAACGTCTGAAATGGGCCGACACCTTTCTGGACTGGGTGAGAACGTCCTGGAATCCTGGGTACTTGGAGACAAAACGTTGGACTATTAAATTTAACACATGTGCCATGCAGGGCACATGTGTTAAATTGCCTAGTCTCAACGCTGCCAACAGATTGCTTCCATTGTCACACACCACTTTTCCGATCTGCAGTTGGTGTGGGGTCAGCCACCGATCGGCCTGTGACTGCAGAGATGACAGGAGTACAGATCCGGTATGGTTTTTGCTTTCCAGGCACGTCATCCCAAGACAGCGTGACAACGGCGTACCTGGCACGTCGAATAGCCTAGGGGGAGCTGGGGGTGCACAGGTGTGGAGGAGGAGAAGGAGGACCCAGCAGCAGAGTAAGAAGAAGAAGAAGACGAGGTAGAGAGCGATGGAGGAGTAGAGGTGGTGGCAGAACCGTGTGCAATCCGTGGCGGTGACACCAACTCCACTGTTGTTGTTGAGCTACCCATTCCCTGCTTCCCAGCCATTACCAAGTTCACCCAGTGGGCAGTGTAGGTGACATACCTGCCCTGACCATGCTTGGAGGACCATGCGTCAGTAGTCATATATGGACCTTTGGCCCAACACTAAGTGACAGAGATGCGGTAACTTGGCTCTGCACATGTTGGTACAGGTGTGGTATTCCCTTTTTTAGAAAAAAATTGCGGCTGGGTACCTTCCACTGCGGTGTCCCAATTGCTACAAATTTGCGGAAGGCCTCAGAGTCCACCAGCTGGTATGGTAAAAGCTGGCGGGCTAAGAGTGCAGACAAGCCAGCTGTCAGACGCCGGGCAAGGGGGTGACAGTCAGACATTGGCTTCTTACGCTCAAACATGGCCTTCACAGAAACTTGGCTGGTGGCAGATGACTGGGAATGGGAACAGGTGGTCAAGGTGGAAGGCGGAGTGGAGGGTGGTTCAGACGGGTCAAGGAGAGCAGAGGTAGAGCAGTAAGATGCTGGACCAGAAGGAGTGTGGCTTTTAGTTTGCCTGTTGCCTTTGAGGTGTTGCTCCCAAAGTGCTTTGTGCTTGCCGCTCATGTGCCTTCGCATAGAAGTTGTACCTATGTGGCTGTTGGGCTTACCAAGGCTCAGTTTCTGACTGCACTCATTGCAAATTACAATGCTTTTGTCAGAGGCACACACATTAAAAAAATCCCACACTGCTGACTTTTTGGAAGTGTGCGATCTGGCGGTAACAGTAGAAGTTGGCGGAGTTGGCGGTATTGGCGGCAATGGCGGGTGCGTTGGCCGGCTGAACACAGGTGCCGATACATGTTGTTGCCCTGCTGATCCCTGCGGGCTGTCCTCCCTGCTTCTTCTAAGTCTTATTCTCCTACTGCCTCTCTAACTCTCCGTCTCTCCATCTGAACTACCCTCCTCTTGCTCTCTTCTACTAGGCACCCACAAAACATCAATCTCCTCATCATCATTCTCCTCAGATGCATCAATTTCTTCTGACACATCACAGAAGGAAGCAGCAGCGGGGACCTCCTCCTCATCACTCATTATGTCCATCTCTATCGTGTTCTCTGCCAGAATTAAATCTGGTGTAAGGTCCTCATCTCCTTCATCTTCTTCTGGCAATAATGGTTGCGCATTACTCAGTTCAAGAAACTCATTGGAAAATAACTCCTCTGACCCCAGTGAAGAAGGGGCACCGGTGGTGGAGGAAGTGTTACGTGGGGTGGCCATAGCAGTGGAGGATGAGGAGGATGTTGTGGTAAAGTTAGAAACGGTAGAGGATGGGGTGTGCTGTGTAAGCCAGTCAACTACCTCTTCAGCATTTTGGGAGTTCAGGGTCATTGGCTTTTTAAAACTGGGCAATTTGCTAGGGCCACAGGATTGCATAGCAGCACGGCCCCTAGCACGGCCTCTGCGTGGCGGCCTGCCTTTGCCTGGCATTATTTTTAAAAAAACAACAACAACAACAAAAACTCAGTTGGTTTTTCTGGAAACGATAATACACACAGCTAGATGGCGGGTTGAAGAAAACACTGTGCAAATAATGCCTACAAAGTCAACGTATACACTACTACAGCGGTGGATACGGATTACGTAAAATATATGAATGCTGCTTGAAAAAAAGTAACTCAAGTGGTTTTTCTAGAGACGATAATATTATCAATATTTAGACAAAATGTGAACAAGGTCACACAGCTCGATGGCGGGTTGAAGAAAACAGTGTGCAAATAATGCCTACAAGGTCAACGTATACACTACTACAGCGGTGGATACGGATTACGTAAAATATATGAATGCTGCTTGAAAAAAAGTAACTCAAGTGGTTTTTCTAGAGACGATAATATTATCAATATTTAGACAAAATGTGAACAAGCTCACACAGCTCGATGGCGGGTTGAAGAAAACACTGTGCAAATAATGCCTACAAGGCCAACGTATACACTACTACAGCGGTGGATACGGATTACGTAAAATATATGAATGCTGCTTGAAAAAAGTGACTCCGGTGTTTTTTCTGGAGACGGTAATATTATGGATATTTAGACAGAATGGGAACAAGGTCACACAGCTCGATGGCGGGTTGAAGAAAACAGTGTGCAAATAATGCCTACAAGGCCAACGTATACACTACTACAGCGGTGGATACGGATTACGTAAAATATATGAATGCTGCTTGAAAAAAGTGACTCCGGTGTTTTTTCTGGAGACGGTAATATTATGGATATTTAGACAGAATGGGAACAAGGTCACACAGCTCGATGGCGGGTTGAAGAAAACAGTGTGCAAATAATGCCTACAAGGTCAACGTATACACTACTACAGCGGTGGATACGGATTACGTAAAATATATGAATGCTGCTTGAAAAAAAGTAACTCAAGTGGTTTTTCTAGAGACGATAATATTATCAATATTTAGACAAAATGTGAACAAGCTCACACAGCTCGATGGCGGGTTGAAGAAAACACTGTGCAAATAATGCCTACAAGGCCAACGTATACACTACTACAGCGGTGGATACGGATTACGTAAAATATATGAATGCTGCTTGAAAAAAGTGACTCCGGTGTTTTTTCTGGAGACGGTAATATTATGGATATTTAGACAGAATGGGAACAAGGTCACACAGCTCGATGGCGGGTTGAAGAAAACAGTGTGCAAATAATGCCTACAAGGCCAACGTATACACTACTACAGCGGTGGATACGGATTACGTAAAATATATGAATGCTGCTTGAAAAAAGTGACTCCGGTGTTTTTTCTGGAGACGGTAATATTATGGATATTTAGACAGAATGGGAACAAGGTCACACAGCTCGATGGCGGGTTGAAGAAAACAGTGTGCAAATAATGCCTACAAGGTCAACGTATACACTACTACAGCGGTGGATACGGATTACGTAAAATATATGAATGCTGCTTGAAAAAAAGTAACTCAAGTGGTTTTTCTAGAGACGATAATATTATCAATATTTAGACAAAATGTGAACAAGCTCACACAGCTCGATGGCGGGTTGAAGAAAACACTGTGCAAATAATGCCTACAAGGCCAACGTATACACTACTACAGCGGTGGATACGGATTACGTAAAATATATGAATGCTGCTTGAAAAAAGTGACTCCGGTGTTTTTCCTGGAGACGGTAATATTATGGATATTTAGACAGAATGGGAACAAGGTCACACAGCTCGATGGCGGGTTGAAGAAAACAGTGTGCAAATAATGCCTACAAGGCCAACGTATACACTACTACAGCGGTGGATACGGATTACGTAAAATATATGAATGCTGCTTGAAAAAAGTGACTCCGGTGTTTTTTCTGGAGACGGTAATATTATGGATATTTAGACAGAATGGGAACAAGGTCACACAGCTCGATGGCGGGTTGAAGAAAACAGTCTGCAAATAATGCCTACAAGGTCAACGTATACACTACTACAGCGGTGGATACGGATTACGTAAAATATATGAATGCTGCTTGAAAAAAGTGACTCCGGTGTTTTTTCTGGAGACGGTAATATTATGGATATTTAGACAGAATGGGAACAAGGTCACACAGCTCGATGGCGGGTTGAAGAAAACAGTGTGCAAATAATGCCTACAAGGCCAACGTATACACTACTACAGCGGTGGATACGGATTACGTAAAATATATGAATGCTGCTTGAAAAAAGTGACTCCGGTGTTTTTTCTGGAGACGGTAATATTATGGATATTTAGACAGAATGGGAACAAGGTCACACAGCTCGATGGCGGGTTGAAGAAAACAGTGTGCAAATAATGCCTACAAGGTCAACGTATACACTACTACAGCGGTGGATACGGATTACGTAAAATATATGAATGCTGCTTGAAAAAAAGTAACTCAAGTGGTTTTTCTAGAGACGATAATATTATCAATATTTAGACAAAATGTGAACAAGCTCACACAGCTCGATGGCGGGTTGAAGAAAACACTGTGCAAATAATGCCTACAAGGCCAACGTATACACTACTACAGCGGTGGATACGGATTACGTAAAATATATGAATGCTGCTTGAAAAAAGTGACTCCGGTGTTTTTTCTGGAGACGGTAATATTATGGATATTTAGACAGAATGGGAACAAGGTCACACAGCTCGATGGCGGGTTGAAGAAAACAGTGTGCAAATAATGCCTACAAGGCCAACGTATACACTACTACAGCGGTGGATACGGATTACGTAAAATATATGAATGCTGCTTGAAAAAAGTGACTCCGGTGTTTTTTCTGGAGACGGTAATATTATGGATATTTAGACAGAATGGGAACAAGGTCACACAGCTCGATGGCGGGTTGAAGAAAACAGTGTGCAAATAATGCCTACAAGGCCAACGTATACACTACTACAGCGGTGGATACGGATTACGTAAAATATATTATGGCTGCTTGAAAAAAGTGACTCCGGTGTTTTTTCTGGAGACGGTAATATTATGGATATTTAGACAGAATGTGAACAAGGTCACACAGCTCGATGGCGGGTTGAAGAAAACACTGTGCAAATAATGCCTACAGGGCAAATAATGCCTAAAAGGTCAACTTATACACTACTACAGCGGTAGTAAAATAAAAAAAAGTAAAATAAAAAAAATGAATATTAAAAAAAAAAATTAAAGTTGGTGCTGCTGAACTACTAGGAGCAGCAGATTAGCACACCAGTCCCACTCCCCAACACTGCTAGACTAATAGCACTGGGCTCTTATAGTAGTAGTAGTAGTAGTAGTAGTAAAACAACAAAAAAATAAATAAAAGCAGTCCTTACAAGGACTACTGTTATTGCAGCAGTCAGCAGATGAGATCAGAAGCAGGACAGCTGCCCACTGCAGCTACATACAGAGCACTGCAGTAGAAGGTAGATTACTAGCCAGCAAAGCTACCTAAGCTTAAATGTCCCTCAAACCCCTGCAGACTTCTGTCCCTCCAATAACAGAGCAGTATCAAAACGATTACTAGCCAGCAAACTTTCAACTGTCCCTGAAATCACTAACAGGCAGCAGCTCTCTCCCTACACTATCTCTTCAGCACACACAGGCAGAGTGAAAAAACGCTGCAGGGCTTCGGTTTTTATAGGGAAGGGGAGTGGTCCAGGGGAGAGCTTCCTGATTGGCTGCCATGTACCTGCTGGTCTGGGGTGAGAGGGCAAAAAAAAGCGCCAACAATGGCGAACCCAAAATGGCGAACGTCGCGCGACGTTCGCGAACTTCCGGCGAGCGCGAACACCCGATGTTCGCGCGAACAAGTTCGCCGGCGAACAGTTCGCGACATCTCTATAAGCAATCCACGGTGACCATATTTTGGCATAAACATTATAATTATCTGTTGTGATACTTAACAATTTTTCATTAACCATTATCCAGTTCATTTTGAGGCGGAACACCGCTATAGGAATGGAACGTTTTTTCCAGGATGTTGCAATGGACTGTTTAGCAGCTATAAAGATAAATTGAATCAATTTTCGAGTAGACTTATCCAAATTGGGTATCGACGTATTTAGCAGTGCCTGCATGGGATCCTTACGGAGATTAACACCCGTAATGGAATCAATCAGAGTGAATACCCTAGACCAAAATCTAAATACCTCTTTACATTTCCACCAAACATGAAACATGGTACCTTCCATCCCGCAGTTCCTGAAGCATAATGAACTTGAGTTAGGGTAATATTTATGCAACTTGGCAGGGACCATATACCAGCTAGATAATACTTTATATTGTGTCTCTTGAGCCAGGATATTAATAGAACTTTTGGCTGTATTTTCCCATATCTGCTGCCAAGTAGTATTGTCAATTGTTTTATTTAATTCCTTTTCCCATTGTGTTGTATAAGTAGGGGGCGCAGTATTAATTGAATTTAGGATTTCTTTATATAGGATAGTTATTATACCTTTGTTACAAGGAAATTTAAGGCACATTTGCTCCCATGCTGTTAATGTTAAAACTTTAGTATAGCCTGCAATTACCTTATTAATAAAATGACGAATTTGGAGGTATCGAAAGCTTTCAATCCTAGGGGGATCATATTGGGCAACTATAGAGGACCATTGCATAACACCCTGTAAACCCAGAAAATGGTTAATATAAATTTTATTTTGCTCTAACCACCATTGAAAATCTTTTCCCTGTAAACCTGGCTGAAACTTAGGATTTCCAAATATAGGCATGGCTGGGAGATGTGGAGACTTCAGAGGCGTATTTTGTGTAACCTGGTCCCATATAGCTAAGGACAATTTCAATACAGGAGTTGAAACTTCGGGTCTCTCTCGTTTAGGAATCCAAGGCAACACAGTTGGATTTATAGGTTTTAACCGTTCCATCTCAATTTGAGCCCACAATGGAGGAAATGGCCTATAAAAGTGAATCAATGGCACTATTTGTGCTGCTTGATAATAGAAAAGAAGATTAGGAGCACTCAGCCCTCCTTTATTTTTCGGCAATGAGATAGTTTTCTGTGATAACCTCGATTTCTTATATGACCAAATAAATCTATTAAGCTTTGACTGTACCTTGGCTATAACAGTTTTAGGAACTTCTGTAGGTAATACTCGAAAATAGTATAGTATTTTAGGAAGAATTATCATTTTTATAGCATTTATTTTGCCAAACCAGGAGACATATAATTTTTTCCATCCGGACAGTGTCTTTTCAATTTCTAACCAAAGTGCAGGGTAGTTAGCTTGGTATAACTCTTCCAATTTAGAAGTTATTTTGACCCCCAAATAAATCAAATTCTTATCCCTCCATTGGAAGTCAAAGTTAAGTTGGAGCAATTTCTTTTGCATCAAAGATATTCCTAAAGATAAGGCTTCTGATTTTGTCGGATTTATTTTAAGGCCTGAAATCACGCCAAAGCTATCAAGAATATTAAACAAGTGGGGTAATGATGTGAGCGGTTTAGTTATTGTCATTAACATATCGTCTGCAAATAGCATTTGTTTATGCATTTGCTGACCTATTGAAACTCCAGTTATTCCAGGATCTTGTCTGATTAAAGTAGCTAAAGGTTCAATTGCTAATATGAACAACAATGGAGATAGGGGACATCCTTGCCTTGTGCCCCTATGTAGCATTATATTACTGGATTCAAATGGACCCCATTTTAAGAAAGCTTGTGGGGTGTTATATAAGGCTTGTATTAGGGAGATAAATTTATTCCCAAAATTCCACTTCCCAAGTATGTAATAGAGGTAATCCCAAGAAACTGTATCGAACGCTTTTTGTATGTCTAAGGACAGTAACAAAGCCGGAGTTTTAGATGCATTAAGGGTGTATATTAACTGAATTAGTCTTCTGATATTTTCTCCACCCTCCCTATTAGGAACAAAGCCTACTTGGTCCGGATGAATCAAGGAAGCCAAAAAGGAATTCAATCGGATAGCCAATATTTTCCCCAAAATTTTCACATCATTATTCAGTATAGAAATAGGACGATAATTACCACAGTCTAACGAGTCTTTGTTTGGTTTCGGAATTAATGCTATTTGTGCTAGTATAGACTCCGAGTGCATCTTGCCTCCCTGCAAAAGCTTATTAAACATTGCAGTAAGATATGGAGATAAAATTGGGGCAAATTTCTTATAATATAGTATTGAGAAACCGTCTGGACCTGGTGTCTTGGAGTTCGGAAGCAGCTTAATAGCTAATAACGTTTCATCATTTGTAATGTTATTGTCCATAATCTGTCTTTGTTCAGTAGTGAGAACAGGTAAGTGAATGTCAGCAAAGAGCTTATCTGCTAAGGTAGTATCGAAATTAGTAGGGGAATGATATATCTCAGAGTAAAAATCCGAAAATTCTTTCAATATAATAGCTGGGTTACCCGTAATAACTCCTGATTTAGTTCGAATTCTATGAAGAGGAATATTCGAAGTCATAGTAGAGTGTAATGTTCTAGCTAAAGGAGTATCTGGCTTATTACCTTTACTATATCTTCTATTAGTTTGCCATTGGATTGTATTCTCAATATCAAGAGTATATTGTAGATCTAATTCTCTTCTAACAGTCATTATATCATTTTGTATTCTAGGGGAATGTACAGTTTTGTTTTGCAATTCTAAAGTAAGCAATTTATTTTGTAGGTCTCGTATTTTCTCCATCTTTTGCTTTTTACGAGCCGTGGATATACTCATTAATTCACCTCGCAAGACAGATTTATGGGCTTCCCATAACGTTACAGATGATGATACCGTTCCTTGGTTAAGAGTAAAGTAGTGATTAAGGGCTCTTTCTATTTGAAGCTTAAATTGCGGGGTTGCTAAAATTGCATTATTTAATCTCCATCTGTATTGAGACGGCTTACAGATCAAAGACCTCAGTTCTACTTGTACTAAAGAATGATCTGACCAAGCTATTGGTAGGATCTTGGCAATAGTTAGATTTGGCAATAGAGTCTGCGATAAAAAAATATGATCAATCCGAGAATAGGTCTTATGTGGATTAGAATAAAACGTAAAGTCTTTAGTTGTAGGCCATCTTTCCCTCCAAGCATCTATTATCAACAATTGTCGCAAGATTTCTAGTATCTTTTTTGATTGTGACATATCTATACCAGATTGGGAAGTTCCTTTATAAGTTTTATCAAGCTTAGCATTTAAACAAATATTAGAATCACCGGCCATTATCAACGGGCCTTGTTGGTATTGTTGCAAAATATTCTGTAAAGTTTCAAAAAATTTACTTTGTCCTGTATTTGGTGCATAATAATTTAACAATGTTATAGACTTATCTTGTATTTCACCAATTAACAGTAGGTATCTTCCATTAGGATCTCTCTTAATAGTTTGTAATTTAAAATGTAGATTTTTTGCAAAACATATTGCTACTCCGTTCTTCTTCTCAGGACCTGAAGCAAGGTAATATAGGGGAAAGTAAACCGATAAAAAGGAGGGCAGAGAGTCTAAAGAAAAATGCGTTTCTTGTAAAAATAAGATATCTGAGTGGATAGAACGATAATACTTAAAGGCTTTTGATCGTTTTTGCGGAGAGTTGAAACCTTGTAAGTTATGAGTAATAACCTTTAAATTAGCCATGTAAATAACTGAAATCGTACGACAGTGTATGTACAGTAAACTGGTTTAGGGAGAAGAACCTGGATTATAATGTACGCTACTATAGGAGACCAAATAGCTTGTAGACGGGTTTGACTTAACAGCATCAAAGTAACTGAAAAACCATATACATCTTGATATAGATGCAAAATATAAATCACAATCTTAGTAAACACATCCGTCACGTTTTTGTGACGCTTCATATTTTAACCCTATGAAGTGAAAAAGGAAAGAGAAAGGGTGGATCGTGGAGCCTCTTATAAACATAAGTGTAAAGAATATATGCACATCTTGAACTTGGAAATCTCACAAATAATTAAAGCAATTAGCGTGATGAAAAAATCATAATATCATACTACAAATCATATCAATTATGACCCAGAGCTCACCATTACAGTTATACCAAAACAGCTAAAGTTATTTCAGCCAGCGTCTCGGTTTGTAAATTTATTTCTAAATGTTAAATGAGTGTGTGTGTGTGTGTGAATGGGATAAAGACCTTATATTGCAAGCTCCATTGGGGCAGGGGCATAAGTGAATGATGAATAATCTGTGTAAAGTGTGCTGTGTAAATATGCCAAGGCTATATAAATACTAATTATAATTGATATAAAATATAATTTATATTTTAATGAGGAAGCTACTCTATTCACATTTTCCATTATGCTCCACATCCCCTAGGTGGCGCAGTAACACTATGTCAGAATACTGGGGGACGAAAGAAAAGCTGCTAAAGTAAAGCTGGATCTGTTGGCTTTGGCTACTCCTGGGCCAAATGGGGCTGATCCTGAGCCATACAATGGGCCTATGGAGCCCTGTTGCATAAACTTGCTAATGTGGTCCTTGTCTGGTTTGATTTTCAAATCTGTCTGATAGATAAACTTCTAGTAGTCTGGAGAGGCCAAGCTTTTATAAGCACGAATATGTCCAGCTCCAATACTGTGTTGTGAGATGTCTGGGGGTGATTTCATTCACACAAAGATCCTTTACCAGCCTCCAACAATTTACACCCCCAACTTGAAGCAACTGATCAGATTCAGCACAGCAGAGTGCCCCCTAGTGGCTCTACACGATGGAAAGTGCCATTTTGTTACTTTGTGGGAACATTTTTTTCCCCTCTAAAAACGTCTGTTCATTCACATAATTAGCGACTGACCAGAAGTTCATTTATTTCTGGCTCGGCTTTCAGTTCAAATTTGCAAGAAAGAACATCTCTGCACACAATCTAATCAGCTCCAAATGTTTCAGCAAAGACAATTAAATATAAGATTATATGGAAAATTGCCTTTAGCTCTTACATATTAACATTCTTTCTCTGTCTTTAACTCTATTATTCCTGCCGTGTGCCCTCAAGTTTAAAAAACATAAATGCTGAGCTTCACCGGCAGTTGGTTATCACTAGAGGCATTTACACGTGTGGGTCTCTCTTATTTATCTTCCAGTCTCTAATTCGGACCACTGTGGGGTTATTAGGATATGTGTAATTAATAAATTCGTATGGTTTCCACTACCACCTCTATGCTGACGATACTCAAATCTATCTCTCATCTCCTGATCTCAACCCAGAACTCCTAACTCGCGTCTCCTCCTGCCTGTCCACTATCTCTACCTGGATGTCGCAACGCTACCTTAAATTAAACCTCTCTAAAACTGAAATGGTTCTCTTTCCTCCAAGAAACACCAGTAGCATCCCCGAAGTATCCATCATAGTTAACAATTCCACTATCACCCCCTCTCCCCAGGCCCGGTGCCTTGGGGTTATCCGAGATTCTGCCCTGTCATTCACTCCTCATATCCAGTCACTTATTAAATCATGTCACTTCCACCTAAGGAACATATCCAAAATACGATCATTTATCACCCAAGACGCTGCCAAAATTCTTATTCACTCTCTCATCATATCGCGTCTAGACTACTGTAACTCTCTTTTAATTGGCCTCCCCCTCCAGAGACTGTCACCTCTCCAGTCCATAATGAACACTGCTGCAAGGCTCATACACCTCAGCAACCGCTCATCCTCTGCCTCGCCATTCTGTCAATCCCTGCACTGGCTTCCGTTACCTTTCAGAATCAAATTCAAATTAATGACACTGACTTTCAAAGCACTTCACAACTCTGCTCCACCCTACATCTCTGAACTCATCTCTATATACTCACCCACTCGCTTACTTCGCTCCTCTACTGACCTGCTACTCAACTCTTCTCTCATTACCTCCTCACATGTTCGCATTCAAGACTTTGGAAGGGCTGCATCCCTCCTCTGGAACTCTCTCCCACGGTCTGTCCAACTTTCTCCCAACCTTTCTGCTTTCAAGAAATCTCTGAAAACGCACTTCTTTCGAGAAGCCTACCCTCACTCTGCTTAACTACCAAACGCAACACCACATACAACACCACATTTCTCACCCACTTACTTCGATCTTGCCCACTCCCACACCTTGTGTATTACTCCCTTCCCTTTAGACTGTATGCCTATGCATAGGGCCTTCCTCACCTCTTTGTACCTGTATTGATTGTGATGTTTGTTACTCCATATATTCTATGTATGTAATTCATGTGATGTAGTTGTATAATCACAGTTACTTTACAGTGCTACGCAATATGTTGGCGCTATATAAATACATGTTTATAATAATAATAATAATAATGTGTGACCCTAGCAACCAGATAAACGTTTAAGGGGGTACTGTAATAACAGCCAGTAAGTTTGTACCAGGTCTACAGGCCCAATAAATAGTGTGCAACCTTTACATTAAGACCCGGCCAATTGGACTTACCTGCGATTACCCTGTGATTATGTGTGTGTGTGTAGTGGGTCACCCCTGCGCATGACCCCTGTAAGATGCCATAGTCTATGTTGACACCTTCTTTTCCTCCCTCAAAGGTCTGGACAGGGTGGAGGTGCGTGTAATGTCAGGGGTGGAGTTGGTGATGTCACGGGGTAGAAAAATGATGTTATGGGTTGGGGTGACATCATGGTGTGCAGCTATGACTATGCAGACTGTGATGGGCCGGACTCTGCGTCACTACAGAGTCCTGTCCACATTTGAGAGCTTTGAAATCCATAAAGGCATTGTGGAAAGGCTATCATGGACATTTACTACTTTTTTTGTTACCTGTGAGGATTGTTTTGGGAGTGCCTGAACTGCCAGGACCTATTTGAAATTTCAGTCCAGACCTGTTAATACAATAAGAGGGACCATGTGCCTCTTCCACTTTGGACCAGGCCCGGACTGGCAATCTGTGGATTCTGGTGCATGTGCCATAGAAAGTGAATATTTAGTGGGCTGGTGGGGACTGTTTGGGCCTCTGTGTACCTGAAATGCCAGGGCCTATTTTAATTCTCAGTCCGGACCTGCTTTGGACTCAGGTTTGGATGCTGCTAGAGACTCTGGTAAAGAAACTGTGCCCTAAGGAAAAAAAACCTCTAAGTGAAGTCGGGACCCTGTGAAAGAGGTATTGGATGACAAACAGTGATTACTCCTCAGGGAGTCAGGACAGCTTAGAAAGAGTAGCACTTGGCTTCAGCAAGGACTTACGGACTGGTGTAGCTCTTCCACAAAGCAAAGGGAAGGGACACTCGGCTACACTGGGAATCACACTAGTTTACAACTCCTTGACTCGTTTACACTGGGGGGATCCAGATCACCAGCAGGTTTTCTATAAATATGATCTTGAATCTACCATGTCCCATCTCCTACATGTTACCAGTGACTGTTTGTATTAAATGTCAGTATGAGTTTCAGTCACCTCATATGTGGCCTTGTACTATTTCAACTGTGTTCAATAAACATCTGCTTGGTGGTAAATTGCCTCTGGCACCCATAATTCTTTATTTGCAGCACATACGTTGTACATCAGCAGCACCATCTCTTTGTCCAACTTTCTCCGCAAGGGCATTGTAATGTGTCTCTCCCCAGTAATATTGCCAAGAATAATGCACCAGGGCTCTGCCCATGTTAAATCATAAATAGCAGCCTTTATTGGACATTAGAGCTTTCCATCTGATGCCACAATAACAGCTCAAGCTTTTAGTACAGGTATAGGATCAATTATCCGGAAACCTGTAATCCAGAAAGCTCTGAATTTCAGGAAGATCATAGACTCCTTTATAAACAAAGAATTCAAATTTTTAAAAATTATTTTCTTTTTCTCTGTAGTAATAAAACAGCACCTTGTACTTGTTCCCAACTAAGATATAATAAGTCATCATTTGAAAGAAAAAAAACCAATCCTAATAGGTTTAATTGATGTTTAAATGATTTTTTCAGAAGACTTAAGAGATGGAGATCCAAATTATGGAAAGATCCCTTATCTGGAAAACCCCTGTTTAATGAGAGTAGAGCAGGATATTTTGTATGGAAATTGCCTGTTGTTCTGAGTTTGTACTCAAATAGATAACAGGAGACTGGACTAGATCATACTCTCTGGTTCCTTCTATTTCTGCGGTTACCAATCAGAAAGCCAATTAAAGCAATTAACTGATCCATAATTAGACTAAAACCAAAGCACCACAAGCCACTATTTGCCTTGACCTTTTCTTTCAGGACCATCGGAACATGGCAATCAGTAAGATGGAATGTAGGCAGCATTATAGTTAGTGAGTTAGCTGGTGCACAGATTATCTGGGAAATGGAGGGAATTCAAGTCCCAGAATACATTGCTTTAGAATGGAGCAAAGTAAAGGATAGGTTGCATTACACTGTGAGCCCAAGGGGGTGGGGAACTGGCCCTAGCAATCACAGATAGACTACCATGGCTTCTTCCAATCAGGTGGGACCATGTTGAGTTTCAGATGGATTCTACATAAGCCTAACTGAATGAGTTCATGTCCACAGAGAGAGTGTGGGTATAAGTTCTGCATAAACAACCCCTTCCCTTCACCCCTTTGTTGTGATTGTTTTACCTTATAGACAAGCAGCAGGATTTTGTGTGTCCAAATAATCTTATTATGAATAAAGCCCCTGTAAAACATGAGAGTACCACTGAATTTCTAATCAGGGTCCGACTGGCCTACCAGGACACTGGGAAAAATCCTGGTGGGCCTGACCCTGTTGGGTCCTGCCACCAGACTGTAAGCCGGCTGCCCCCCTAGCAACCCCTGTAGAACATCTTTAATTTTTGACAGTGAAGTAGTGCAATGGAGTGGCTTTGGGGAAGAGCAGGAGCGAGGAATGGTGGTGGATGGGCACTACATAATTCAAGCGCTTTGGTAGCTGGGTGGTGGGCCCTGGGTACCCCAGACCCACTCTGATTCTAATAGTGATATGAAACAACATTGGGGTGACACTGTGTCTGTATTCATTAGTGGGGTGGGGGTACTGGGATAAATGAAGACACAACATTAATGTATGACGGTTGTGCTGGAGGGTTTGGGACAGGCCGATCTGGGAAGCAACGTGCTGATGTAACCGGCCAACAATGTAAAACATCAGGAACCCACTTGTAAATGTGATGAATCCAGCCACGGCTGTTTATTGTTTGGCACATGGCACATGATCATGAGCAGGCTCAATACGTGGGCTCAAATAATACAGCGCACTGTTCCGTAAAGCTGTGATGCCTCATAAAAGTCTTCACACCCTTGTTCATTTTTAGTTTTCGACTGTGTGCAAAAATACATGCCAAAATCCATTATGGGGGTGGGGGTTGGTGTTTTAGTTAAAACAGAGGTGTGCCAAGTTAAAATGTCAAACTGTATCACATGAGGTTGGTTTTAATTTAAAGAGATATGGGGGGGGGGGGGTTAAAAATGATCAGGGGAATCAGCTCATCTATTTAGAGTATATTGCCACCATGTTCTGCTGAGATTTTGAGAGATTAGTGATCAGTGTCTGCCCCAGTGGAGTTAACAATCCAAGGTCTCTTTTGCATTTAAATGTATATGTTTGTGATTTTGGAAGAAAACACACTCAGGCATAGGGAGAAAATACAAACTCTTTGCAGATACTGTGCCTTGGGTGCAATTGAACCTAGAAACCTGGTGTCTCAAGGCTATAATTCTAACCACTGCACCACTAAAGGATACACTATGGAAAGGGGCAGAAGACTCCAGACAAGAGGGTTAATGGAGCCAATGGGGCAAGGCAGGGAGGGTGATATTTGAGACTCCACTGCATCCACCCCATGCATCTAAATGCATTATTCATGCACCTTGCAGCATCTGCAAAACAATCATGTCCAGCTTTCATGTGCCCCATGTCCATGTCTCAGCCATGTCGTGCTCCTGATCACTACCCCAATGTTGCTTTCATGGAAGAAAAATTTGGGGGACTCTCGATATATAATATATAAAGGGGTTGTTCAGCTTTATATTAACTGTTAGTATGATGTAGAGAGTGATATTCTGAGACAATTTGCAATTGATATTATTTATTTTTAAATTGTTTGTGTTTTTTAAGTTATTTAGCTTTTTATGCAGCAGCTCTCCAGTTTGCAATTTTTAGCAACCATGCATTGATTTGAATAAGAGACTGGAATATAATTAGGAGAGGCCTGAATAGAAAGATGAGTAATAAAATGTAGCAATAACAATACATTTGTAATCATAAAGAGCATTTGTTTTTTTTAGATGGGGTCAGTGACCCCTATTTGTAATCTGAAAGAGTCAAAAGAAGAAGACACATCATTCAAAAGGTATTAAAAAATAAAATTGAAGACCCATTGAAAAGATGCTTAGAATGGCCCATTCTATAACATAGTAAAAGTTAACTTAAAGGTGAACCACTCCCTTGAGCAGGTCACTTGATTTCCCTTGGCTTCAAGCATCAAACTTAGATTGTTGCGCGACTACTCTATGACTTGATGTAGTGGGTTCATTTACAAACCCTGGGCAATTTTACAGCAGTGCAGTAACCCAAGGCATCAAATTGGCAAATTTTTAAATCTCCCGTCCAGGGGGAAAAATTACCCAGTGTAAGCAAATGCTCCCATAAGAAAATTTATAGTGGACCTGTCACCCAGACATAAAAATCTGTATAATAAAAGTCCTTTTCAAATTAAACATGAAATCCAAATTATTTTTTTTTTATTAAAGCATTCATAGCTGTTGTAAATGCATTTAAAAGTCTGTCAATCAAATATTGTCTGCCCCTCCTCTATGCCTTAGGCAATAGAGGCGGGGCAGACAATTACTTTCACTTTCCATTCAGCACTTCCTAGATGTCACTGCTCTCCCCACATTCCCCCTCTCTCTTTACCATTTAATTGTGTAGCCAGGACATGGGGATGGACATCAGGTCCCCCATTCTGATGCACAAACAAGATTCTGAGATGATACAAGGCTTGTCTTAATAACAGTGTCTACAAAATGGCTCCTGCCTGCTTGTTATAATTATGAATTCCCAGACTGAAGGAAACAAGATTCAAATAATTTATATAGTTTAATTAAAGTTTATTTTGCTTGACTAATGTGATAAAATAGGATTTGGAACAATTTTGTTCGGGTGGCGGGTCCCCTTTAAAGGGCAACTAATGGAATACTTACTCCTAGTTGACTCCATGTCCATTTAAGCTTATTTAGATTGGGCACTCCGTATTTGGGGACCTGGAGTAGAGTGGGGGGACACTAAACAGTGCACATGATTTAGATGCATAACCAGACATCCGGATTGGGGGGGCCATCTCGGGTATAAAGCCCATGTAATGAATAGAACATGAACATGGATGATCTAAAGCTGATTCATTTCTTGGCACAGATAAGAAGTGGCAATGGGTGAGGGCACCCTGCCTGTAATAGTTTACCCGTCTCCGAAGTGCAGATGCATTACACAGCTCTATTAGAGGTGGTGACATGCAGGCAAGGTTATTAAGGCCTGGCTCCAGGAAGATGTAGAGATTAAATACACATGTCGCCGCGTATGGGATCAATGAATGGTTCTGATTTTCATCTTTGTTTGAAATGCCACTAATAACATTTTTCTCTTTATTTAACATGCATACATCTGGCAAGCCGAGCATGCTGTGCATGAATCGTAGACGTGTTCTAGTTACTGCGCCTTCTAATGCCAACAACTTAAAGGGCCAGCGCTCAGTGGAATAGGTAAGGGCTATGAACTGTGAGTTTTTATTATTTAAAGGGCCACTGCACCATTTTGGGCTCATAACGGGCATCGTTTTGTGCTCAGTTTCATTTCAGATTGTTTTCACTTTTTTTTCACTCATCCAGATATAAACCTCAAGGCCAGTAGGTTCTGCATGCATTGCCTTATTAAAACACAAGCGGAGGCTATGTAAGGGGATAAGAATGGCTGTAGACAACCACAGTGTCAGACTTGGATGCCAGGGGCCCTCCATAAAGGCTTAGACCAGAAAACCTAAGACCGTGAGCCCACCAGACAGTGGACCTTTCCAAGCTATTATTCCTCCACTACTCACTCAACCTCTTTATTCGCCTAGTCTTTTTTATTTACATACAATATTCTCCCATTATTAAGCATTTTCTGCGTAAAGAAATAGGGAATGACCATGAAATAGGCCAAATGTTTAGAAACAAGAGGCCCACTGACACCTGGGCCCACCGGGAGTTTTCCTGGTATCCCGGTGGGCCAGTCCAACACTGGACAACCAGACTTAGAACTAGGGAGATTTCAGGTAAAAGTGAAACTGCAAGATAAATGACTAAAGGTGGGAGGGTGACAGCATGGGATATCATTGTTGACCCCATTTTTGACCAAAGTTGACAGACTGTTCTTCTTGGGGCCATATGAGGCCAAACATTTTTAAAAAAAAATGTAATCAGGTCTGGGTCAGATATCGATTTTGAAGTCCTTTGTGATAAAGCGTTTGGTCACCTCCCTGCCTGGTCCGTAACACAATCACAGTCATTTCAAAGCAGGATGGCAAAATAAGGAAACTCAAAATCTCACCCTAAATCTCTGATTTAGAGCGTTTCTAAATATATTCCAGCAGGTGGCGCACTGTGTTTGTAAAATGAACATAGTTACAGTGTATATTACTGGCCTCATTTATACAGGAGTGTCTGAATTAAACCAAAGGACAAAGACACCATAATAAGCAACGGAAGGAATCTGCAATGCAAACGAAGGGGTACTCTGATTCCATCATGAACTCCTTGCATGACACTGTCTGAAATCACTATAACTGCAAGAAGTAGAGTTTAGTTTGGTCCAATAACCCCAAGCAAAACTTTACTCGGCCTACACAGTTAGAAGAATGAAAGCAAAAATCAAATTTGTTGCTACGGGCAACCAGACTTCGGCAAACTTTGACCACAGTACCACAATAAGGCTAAAATTCTGCATTCTCTAATAGAGCTGTGGGACCTGTTATCCAGAATGCTCAGGACATGGGGTTTTCCGGACAATGAGGCTTTCCATAATTTGGATCTTCATACCTTAAGTCTACTAGAAAATTATTTAAACATTAAATAAACCCAATAGGCTGGTTTTGCTTCCAATGAGGATTAATGATAAATTAGGTTGGATCTAGTACAAGGTACTGTCTTACTGTTTTTTTATTTAGCACCACTAAAGTCCATACAAATCACACTTTGATACATAAACTGAATTGCCCCTTATTTACCTTGTTTCCTACTGCTGAGGAAAAAATACTTAGATTTAAAATATCAATGGGTCATACACTGCCCTCTAGGGCCAGTCAGAAGGCATTGCAATTGACCCTCAATAATATGATTGATTTGGGTGCAGTGAAAGTCTTTGATGTCACTGAAGGGTTAGGTGGGTCCATGACTTAGGGGGTTTCAGAAATGTTGTGCTGTTAATAGCCCTCATCTACAGGCCCATTACTATAGAGTAAATGAAGGTAGAGCTGGCAGTGACCATTCCAACACTGTATCTTTTGCTATATGCTATTAACTGTATGCTACCCTTTAGACTAGTTGTCTAGTACAGGTATGGCATCTGTTACCCAGAAAGCTCTGAATTGCGGGATGCCCATCTCCCATAGACTCCATTTTTTTTATTTATCCAAATAAGCCAATTTTTTTTTGGATTTGTTTTTTTAGCTGTAATAATAAAACAGCACCTTGAACTTGATCCAAACTAAAATATAATGAATCCTTATTGAACGCAAAACTAGCCTATTGGGTTTATTTAAGGTGTAAACTATTTTTTAGTAGACTTAAGGTATAAAGATCCAAATTACCAAAAGATCCGTTATCCGGAAAGCCCCAGATCCCGAGCATTCTGGATAACAGGTCCCATACCTGTACTAGCAATCACTATTTCTGTAGGGGCAAAACAGGTATTAAATGGGAGGTTTACCTTTAAAGGAGAAAGAAAGGTTAAAACTAATTAAGCCTTATCAGAAAGGTCCACCTAAAAGAAACACAGCATTTTTTTCCTTCTATTGTGTACACATGGGCTTCTGTATCAGACTGAGCATTCTCCGTTTGCTCCTCTTCCCAGGGAGCAGGGAGAGACTCAGGCAGGAAGTGATGTCACACCAAGCTAATACTGCAGCTTCTATCCTAAACAAACAGAGAGAGATTCTACAGCTTTTTACTCAGGTATGGTAAAACATTCTACAGAATAAATATAGCATTCTAGCTTGCACTACTGCAGCTAATCTATTGGCAATAAAATGCCTCTGTAGCTTTTCTTCTCCTTTAAGTTAACTTTTAGTATGTTATAGAATTGCTAATTCAAAGCAGCTTTTCAATTGACCTTAATTTTTTCTTTTTTATAGTTGATGGTGCTACCAGAGTATTTGCATCAGCTGAGCCATTCTCTATAGTCATAGCTTGAACAGCTCAATTCATTACAATTACTGCCTTACCCAGGGTGCTTTATTCGGAGGCTTGTGCTTGTTTGTATTCAGTGAATATAAGGTTTGTAGGAATCAGGATATTAACATCCCATAAGGAGTAACTGATTTCTCAGTGTGGTGCACAGTTGCGCTGGACAAAGCTTCCATCGGCTCAACCCAGATACTAAATGGCCAAATCTTGGCCAGCATGGCAATGCAGAATACTAATGACCTACAGGTATATTGTCCTTTTTTTTTTATTGGTCAGTGAGTGCGAATATGTACAATGGAGGGGCTGATTTTCCACTATATTCAATTAGAATATGAAAAATTCTGTGCAAGGAGCAAAGCTCTTCATCAGGAAGCTCAGATAAGCTCTATCCTTAGTGTCTGCCATGGGGGGGGGGGGGGGGGCAGGTAGTGGTTGGTAGGAAGATGTGTATGTGCCTCAGCCCCGACCTGCTCCTCTTGGATAGAACATTGCAGACAGCACTCACTCTATTCAAGGTGCTAGCCATAGGTCTTTATTACGATATGAAACAACAGAACACAGTGTGCAAAGTGCACAAAAATGACCAATTGCAACCGTTTTACCCACTGTATTCTGCTACCCAAATGACTCCTGAAATGACAACCTGGTACTGTATAACTAAATAACTGGATGTAAGTGAGCCAAAGCGTGCCCCTTATTGTTCATTTAAAGATGAAGGAAAGCTACTGAGGCAGTTTATTACCAATAGATTAGCCACAATAGTGCAAGCTATAACACTATATTCATTCTGCAGAATACTTTACCATACCTGAGTCAACAGCTCTAGAAGCTTTATCTGGTTGTTTTGGATAGCAGCTGCCATATTAACTTGGTGTGACATCACTTCCTGCTTTAGTCTCTTCCTGCTCACTCATAGCTCTGGGCTCAGATTACAGCAGGGAGGGGAGAAGGGAGGGAGGAAAGGGAGGGGAGAGGAGCAAACTGAGCATGCTCAAGCCCTAGCCCTGGAGGTTTAAACTGAAAACAGGAAGTCTGATACAGAAGTCCATGTGTACACAATAGAAGGAAAGAAATGTGGTGTATCTTTTGAGGACCCAGAGCAGCATTACTTTGAGAGTTTACTGGTGTATTTATATAGACCTTTCTGATAAATCTTATTTCGTTTGAACCTTTCCTTCTCCTTTAACTACAGGGTCTGGCCACCCACTGCATCTTTGGATCATAAGATTGAATGACGAGCAAGATACAAGAGGAGGGACCCCTCCATGTCTTTGTAACAGTGGCCAATCTCAAGAGGGCTGTAAAGTGACAAGTGGGCTGTAAAAAGCCTGCACATAGTAATGCCATAAAACTATGCCAGCATAGGTATCTCATGCTCTAAATACAATTCTAGGGGGAAAATCATGTGTGTCTATTGATCCTTAGGGTGTAGCCCCCCTTAACACATGCATTAGTACCCAGTATTCGTGTTCTATTCATTATGTTACTTGAAATATTATAAAGATACATTTTATTTATTCAGTAGAAAAAAACATTACCAAAGGTACCATACAAAGATAAGAGAAACAGTAGTAAAACAGTGGAAACATATCACTGAATAATAGGATTATGTGCTTCATTGAACAGTGGGCAAGTCCTACACTGTCTAATGATTGAGGACAAAATCAGCTAAAAACATTCTTACAAAGAACAGGAAAATGCTCTGCACTAGTCCAGCCGACAGCAAGAGTTGTTACAGAATATTAAAGCTACATTAATGAGGCTGTCACTCAAATAGTTGCTGTTTATATAAATCTCAGGCCACCCAGCACCTACAAATAAAAATGTATATATATATATCCACTACGTAAATGGATTCAGTGGAATTAATGGCACTAGTAAATACCTACGGAAGCATATTCCAAGCCACTTTGCTTACAACACTCTATAAAATGAAACTGTTCCGAGCAGGACGACCCTTTCATCTAGAAGGTTCCGTGATGGGGCGGAATGTTGACAAAGGCACTTCCAGAGCCGCACAGTCGTCAGTGAAGAAAACAAGGTCCTGAAATAGAAAAGGCAATAACATGTTTATTATATGCCAGGACTATAGGAAAAGGGCTGAGACCTATTAGACAGATTGATACCCTTTTGCAGACGGAGTTCATGATATTGTACAATTTCCGCACTCTTCTCTTTAGAACTTCCACCCTGGGCATCCTCCCACACCTCGGAGCTGAAATGAATGTACGCAGTTTGTTCATCACGCAGGAGTTCTACAAGAGAATATATAGAATGAATGGCTGGGGGGGGGCATGCAGTGATATAAGGGTTACATTTTACTTGACTGTCATGGGGCTCAGTGAGCAGCAACTATATATATATATATATATTATATACAGTTCAGGCTGTGGTGCACTCCAATCCAGCAGAGTTTTACTGCCTGGGTGCTGTCATATATATATATATATTCATGTGATGTAGTTGTATAATCACATTTACTTTACAGTGCTACTCAATATGTTGGCGCTATATAAATACATGTTAATAATAAAATAATAATAATATATAGTGTAGATAGTCGTATTCCAAGGAATGACGCACTCCAGGACGTCATAATGAGATCAAGCAAAGTGAAGTTTTATTTGTCAACATTTCGGTCCAGTCTGGACCTTTCTCAAGACATATATATATATATATATATATATATATATATATATATATATATATATATATATATATATATATATATAGTAAAATATGAGGATAATGGGTATACTAATGGCAAGGTGGATACAGTAAAGAAGACTGATGCCAGTAAATGAGGCCTCAGCAGCAATCTCATAGTACACTACAACATTTTTTTTGGTTAAATCCCACTCTATTTCACCTTAATTTTAAGCTTCATCAGTAGCTAAAAGAATAAGATGTACCCTCCAAAATCTTATCCTAACTGACTTCATCCCTTCCTTGTCCAGATCTCACAGTGCTTAAGAGCAATCTATGTCAATGGTACATAAACAATGATCCTATTTTCCCTTGGTTTCTGTTTGAAGGGCATGTAAAAGGCAAAAAAATGAAATCCCATTTTTACTTT
>NC_054371.1:26968000-27038000 GCF_017654675.1 Xenopus laevis | reverse complement strand
CGGCAAGAAGAATCGTCGTGTCTATGGGGAGATTAAAAGTGCACATGATTAAGGCAGTGTCCCTTAAGTGCCCAGATTAGACAAGACTTATATTGCTCCAAAAGGTGGAATCTGAGTTTTTTCTTGAAGAGAGTACTCCTTACTTGTTGGAAAAACTGGACAAAAACTGGGCTAATCCAATTATTTGGATTTGGGGTCCTAATCAAATTAGATTTTCCAGTCATCCTGATCAGATATAATATAATATAATATAGAATTTTAGTTTTATTATCTTTAATGGTCAATTTTTTTTCAAGATGTTTGGGAATCTTGCGGTAGAGATAAAACAGGACAGACCTCTGCCAAGTATGGATAAACAACGTATTTGCCAGTTCAAGCATTAAAAGATAATATTTAGATAATACTGTTATTGCTTGTATGACTAAATGATGAAGTCAGGACTGATCACATTTCCTTAACTCCAGGGATATTGCAGAAAAGCCACAATCTATTAGAAGCCACAGGGGGTTGCAGCCCACTGGAATGTAAAGCATTTCTATTGTTTATGGATATCAAACAAGCTGCATTCCCTTCCAGCTTTGATTTAGTTGTACAATGAGGTATTTCATATTGGATCCTGTGATCTTGAACAACCCGTGATGCAGTATAAATATGCAAGTAACTAGTCTATTGTGACCATAACATTGTCTCATGAAATGTATGTTATTAAAAAAAAGTAGACTCGGTCAACAACAACATTAAACCACAGAGAAGCTGTTTTTAAATTAAATATAATGACTTTTAATGTAATGGTAAGTTCAGCCAACTGAAGGTTGAAAATTAATTTCTTGAGAAAACAAACATCTTGAGTTCAATATCATCCTGGCAAGGGACAGGACAATGTTGTCTGATTAAACTGGGTTAAGATTCACTGAAGGGGAGGGCAAATCTTACCCTTTAAAAAGTATTACAATACTGTAGAATATGCAGGGTAGGTTTGGAAGTTCTGAAGTTATGCAGAATATCTTGCCAAGTTGGGATACTTTACAATGAAGATGAGGTGTTAAGAGGAGAACTAAACGCTTAAAATGACTATGACTAAAAATGCCATATTTTATATAGTGAACTTATTGCACGAGGCTAAAGTTTCAGCTTGTCAATAGCAGCAATGATCCAGGACTTCAAACTTGTCACAGGGGGTCACCATCTTGGAAAGTGTCTGTGACACTCACATGCTCAGTGGGCTCTGAGCAGCTGTTGAGAAGCTAAGCTTAGGGGTCTTCACTAATTATCCTGCAGAAAATGAGGTTGGTCTGTAATATAAGCTGATGCTACAGGGCTGATTATTAAATTCTGATGCTAATTGCACTGGTTTCTGTGCTGCCATGTAGTAATTATCTGTATTAATTACTAATCAGCCTTATATTGTGACATTTCTATTCTATGTGTACTGTATATTGTGAGTGGGTCCCTAAGCTCAGTAAGTGACAGCAGCACAGAGCATGTGCAGTGAATCAGCAGAAAAGAAGATGGGGAGCTACTGGGGCATCGTTGGAGACACAGATCTTTACTGCTAAAGGGCTGTGGTTGCCTTGGGCTCGTACAGAAGCACAAAACATAATGTACAACACTTCTAGCTACTTCTTAGCACAGATCACAATTTCAAGAAACATCTTCAGAGACATCTGCCATTGACTTTTACATGACCTCGACAGGTTTTAGCATATTTAGAGAATTTTTGGATTCGGATTTAAGTTAAGTTTCAGTTCTCCTTTAAGAGGCATATTATTACTGTTCTGAAATATCACAGGGCCCATACAATAAACCAGGGTTCCCCAACCTTTTCCACCCGTGAGCAAAATTCAGATGTAAAAAGAGTTGGGGAGCAACACGAGCCTTAAATATGTTCCTGAGTGGTGCCAAATAAGGAATGTGATTGGTTATTGGTAGCCCTTATGTGAACTGGCAGCCTACAGGAGGCTCTGTTTGGCAGTACACGTGGTTTTTATGCAACCAAAACAAGCCTGGAATTCAAAAATAAGCACCTGCTTTGAGGCCACTGGGAGCAACATCCAAGGGGTTGGGGAGCAGCATGTTTGTGAGCTACTGGTTAGGGATAGGGATGTAGCGAACGTCGGAAAAAAAGTTCGCGAACATATTCGCGAACTTGCGCAAAAATGCGAGCGGTTCGCGAACGGTTCGCGAACCCCATAGACTTCAATGGGAAGGCGAACTTTAACATCTAAAAAAAAAATTTCTGGCCAGAAAAATGATTTTAAAGTTGTTTAAAGGGTGCAACGACCTGGACAGTGGCATGCCAGAGGGGGATCAAGGGCAAAAATGTATCTGAAAAATCTGCCTGTGTGTGCTTGGAAGAGATAGTGTAGGGGGAGAGCTGTTAGTGATTTCAGGGACAGATGATAGTAAGTTTGCTGGCTAGTAATCTGCTTGATACTGCTCTGTATTGGAGGGACAGAAGTCTGCAGGGATTTGAGGGACATTTTAGCTTAGGTAGCTTTGCTGGCTAGTAATCTACTGTTCTCTTTAAACAACTGCCATACGTTGACCTTGTAGGCATTGTTTGCCCAGTTTTTTTGGACGCAGCCACTGAAGCACAGTTGCCAGAAAAAATATGCCATATAAATGCTGAAAATAGTAATTTTTCGCCATACGTTGACCTTGTAGACATTGTTTGCCCAGTTTTTTTGGTTGCAGCCACTGAAGCACAGTTGCCAGAAAAAATATGCCATATAAATGCTGAAAATAGTCATTTTTTGCCATACGTTGACCTTGTAGGCATTGTTTGCCCAGTTTTTTTGGTCGCAGCCACTGAAGCACAGTTGCCAGAAAAAATATGCCATATAAATGCTGAAAATAGTCATTTTTTGCCATATACGTTGAGTCAACGTATGGCAAAAAATGACTATTTTCAGCATTTATATGGCATATTTTTTCTGGCCTCTGTGCTTCAGTGGCTGCGGCCAAAAAAACTGGGCAAACAATGCCTACAAGGTCAACGTCGTTGACCTTGTAGGCATTGTTTGCCCAGTTTTTTTGGCCGCAGCCACTGAAGCACAGAGGCCAGAAAAAATATGCCATATAAATGCTGAAAATAGTCATTTTTTTGGTCGCAGCCACTGAAGCACAGTTGCCAGAAAAATTATGCCATATAAATGCTGAAAATATAAATTTTTTTGGTTGCAGCCACTGAAGCACAGAGGCCAGAAAAATTATGCCATATAAATGCTGAAAATATAAATTTTTTTGGTTGCAGCCACTGAAGCACAGAGGCCAGAAAAATTATGCCATATAAATGCTGAAAATATGCATTTTTTTGGTCGCAGCCACTGAAGCACAGTTGCCAGAAAAAATATGCCATATAAATGCTGAAAATAGTCATTTTTTGCCATACGTTGACCTTGTAGACATTGTTTGCCCAGTTTTTTTGGTTGCAGCCACTGAAGCACAGAGGCCAGAAAAAATTAAACCAGTAGGGTTTGCACCCTAGTTTGTAACGGTGGCGGAGGGAGGAGGACGCTAAAGGACAGCTGTGTGTGGAGTCATGAGGCTTGAAGAGAAGGACAGCTGCATAGAAGTCAGAACAAGTCTTCCGGCGTGCAGTAACCCTCCGAGATCCACCCCTCATTCATTTTAATAAAGGTCATGTAATCGACACTTTTGTGACCTAGGCGAGTTCTCTTCTCAGTTACAATCCCTCCTGCTGCACTGAAGGTCCTTTCTGAGAGCACACTTGAGGCTGGGCAAGACAAGAGGTTCATGGCAAATTGTGACAGCTCTGGCCACAGATCAAGCCTGCACACCCAGTAGTCCAGGGGTTCATCGCTCCTCAGAGTGTCGATATCTGCAGTTAATGCCAGGTAGTCCACTTTGAGGGTGGATCCAGAAGGGTTGTGGCGCTGCCTTGGACAGAAAAACATTTGCATGTCTGACGTTACAGACTGGCCAAAGGGCTTTGTCCTTGCAGGTGCGCTCGTGGCAGGATTACTGGCACCTCTGCCCCTGGAATGTTGATGAGTTCCTGAAGTGACATCACCCTTAAAAGCATTGTACAACATGTTTTGCAGGCTGGTTTGTAAATGCCGCATCTTTTCGGACTTGTGGTATGTTGGTAACATTTCTGACACTTTATGCTTGTACCGAGGGTCTAGTAGCGTTGCGACCCAGTACAGGTCCTTCTCCTTAAGCCTCTTGATACGGGGGTCCTTCAACAGGCATGACAGCATGAAAGACCCCATTCTCACAAGGTTGGATGCAGAGCTATCCATCTCCGCTTCCTCATTATCAAGGACTGCATCATCCACGGTCTCCTCCCCCCAGCCACGTACAAGACCAGGGGTCCCCAAAAGGTCACCACTAGCCCCCTGGGAAGCCTGCTCCTGTTGGTCCTCCTCCTCCTCCTCCACAAAGCCACCTTCCTCCTCTGACTCCACTTCTGGCACCTCTCCCTGCGTTGCAGCAGGTGCCTGGGTTCGTTCTGGTGATTCCGACCAGAAATCGCGCGCTTCCAGCTCCTCGTCACGCTGGTCTACAGCCTCATCTGTCACTCGTCGCACGGCACGCTCCAGGAAGAAAGCGAAGGGTATTAGGTCGCTGATGGTGCCTTCGGTGCGACTGACCATATTTGTCACCTCTTCAAAAGGTCGCATGAGCCTGCAGGCATCGCGCATAAGCACCCAGTAACGGGGGAAAAAAATCCCCAGCTCTGCAGATCCAGTCCTACCACCCAGTTCAAAAAGGTACTCGTTGACGGCCCTTTGTTGTTGCAGCAGACGTTCCAACATAAGGAGCGTTGAATTCCAGCGAGTCTGGCTGTCAGAAATCAAACGCCTGACTGGCATGTTGTAGCGCTGCTGAATGTCAGCAAGGCGTGCCATGGCTGTGTAGGAACGTCTGAAATGGGCCGACACCTTTCTGGACTGGGTGAGAACGTCCTGGAATCCTGGGTACTTGGAGACAAAACGTTGGACTATTAAATTTAACACATGTGCCATGCAGGGCACATGTGTTAAATTGCCCAGTCTCAACGCTGCCAACAGATTGCTTCCATTGTCACACACCACTTTTCCGATCTGCAGTTGGTGTGGGGTCAGCCACCGATCGGCCTGTGACTGCAGAGATGACAGGAGTACAGATCCGGTATGGTTTTTGCTTTCCAGGCACGTCATCCCCAAGACAGCGTGACAACGGCGTACCTGGCACGTCGAATAGCCTAGGGGGAGCTGGGGGTGCACAGGTGTGGAGGAGGAGAAGGAGGACCCAGCAGCAGAGTAAGAAGAAGAAGAGGAAGAAGACGAGGTAGAGAGCGATGGAGGAGTAGAGGTGGTGGCAGAACCGCGTGCAATCCGTGGCGGTGACACCAACTCCACTGTTGTTGTTGAGCTACCCATTCCCTGCTTCCCAGCCATTACCAAGTTCACCCAGTGGGCAGTGTAGGTGACATACCTGCCCTGACCATGCTTGGAGGACCATGCGTCAGTAGTCATATGGACCTTTGGCCCAACACTAAGTGACAGAGATGCGGTAACTTGGCTCTGCACATGTTGGTACAGGTGTGGTATTCCCTTTTTAGAAAAAAAATTGCGGCTGGGTACCTTCCACTGCGGTGTCCCAATTGCTACAAATTTGCGGAAGGCCTCAGAGTTCACCAGCTGGTATGGTAAAAGCTGGCGGGCTAAGAGTGCAGACAAGCCAGCTGTCAGACGCCGGGCAAGGGGGTGACAGTCAGACATTGGCTTCTTACGCTCAAACATGGCCTTCACAGAAACTTGGCTGGTGGCAGATGACTGGGAATGGGAACAGGTGGTCAAGGTGGAAGGCGGAGTGGAGGGTGGTTCAGACGGGTCAAGGAGAGCAGAGGTAGAGCAGTAAGATGCTGGACCAGAAGGAGTGTGGCTTTTAGTTTGCCTGTTGCCTTTGAGGTGTTGCTCCCAAAGTGCTTTGTGCTTGCCGCTCATGTGCCTTCGCATAGAAGTTGTACCTATGTGGCTGTTGGGCTTACCAAGGCTCAGTTTCTGACTGCACTCATTGCAAATTACAATGCTTTTGTCAGAGGCACACACATTAAAAAAATCCCACACTGCTGACTTTTTGGAAGTGTGCGATCTGGCGGTAACAGTAGAAGTTGGCGGCATTGGCGGCAATGGCGGGTGCGTTGGCCGGCTGAACACAGGTGCCGATACATGTTGTTGCCCTACTGATCCCTGCGGGCTGTCCTCTCTGCTTCTTCTAAGTCTTATTCTCCTACTGCCTCTCTGACTCTCCGTCTCTCCATCTGAACTACCCTCCTCTTGCTCTCTTCTACTAGGCACCCACAAAACATCAATCTCCTCATCATCATTCTCCTCAGATGCATCAATTTCTTCTGACACATCACAGAAGGAAGCAGCAGCGGGGACCTCCTCCTCATCACTCATTATGTCCATCTCTATCGTGTTCTCTGCCAGAATTAAATCTGGTGTAAGGTCCTCATCTCCTTCATCTTCTTCTGGCAATAATGGTTGCGCATTACTCAGTTCAAGAAACTCATGGGAAAATAACTCCTCTGACTCCAGTGAAGAAGGGGCACCGGTGGTGGAGGAAGTGTTACGTGGGGTGGCCATAGCAGTGGAGGATGAGGAGGATGTTGTGGTAAAGTTAGAAACGGTAGAGGATGGGGTGTGCTGTGTAAGCCAGTCAACTACCTCTTCAGCATTTTGGGAGTTCAGGGTCATTGGCTTTTTAAAACTGGGCAATTTGCTAGGGCCACAGGATTGCATAGCAGCACGGCCCCTAGCACGGCCTCTACGTGGCGGCCTGCCTTTGCCTGGCATTATTTTTAAAAAAACAACAACAACAAAAACTCAGTTGGTTTTTCTGGAAACGATAATACACACAGCTAGATGGCAGTTTGAAGAAAACAGTGTGCAAATAATGCCTACAAGGTCAACGTATACACTACTACAGCGGTGGATACGGATTACGTAAAATATATGAATGCTGCTTGAAAAAAAGTAACTCAAGTGGTTTTTCTAGAGACGATAATATTATCAATATTTAGACAAAATGTGAACAAGCTCACACAGCTAGATGGCGGGTTGAAGAAAACACTGTGCAAATAATGCCTACAAGGTCAACGTATACACTACTACAGCGGTGGATACGGATTACGTAAAATATATTATGGCTGCTTGAAAAAAGTCACTCCGGTGTTTTTTCTGGAGACGGTAATATTATGGATATTTAGACAGAATGTGAACAAGGTCACACAGCTAGATGGCAGTTGGTTGAATAACACACTGGGCAAAAAATGCCTACAGGGCAAATAATGCCTAAAAGGTCAACTTATACACTACTACAGCGGTAGTAAAATAAAAAAAAGTAAAATAAAAAAAAAATGAATATTAAAAAAAAAAAATTAAAGTTGGTGCTGCTGAACTACTAGGAGCAGCAGATTAGCACACCAGTCCCACTCCCCAACACTGCTAGACTAATAGCACTGGGCTCTTATAGTAGTAGTAGTAGTAGTAGTAAAACAACAAAAAAATAAATAAAAGCAGTCCTTACAAGGACTACTGTTATTGCAGCAGTCAGCAGATGAGATCAGAAGCAGGACAGCTGCCCACAGCAGCTACATACAGAGCACTGCAGTAGAAGGTAGATTACTAGCCAGCAAAGCTACCTAAGCTTAAATGTCCCTCAAACCCCTGCAGACTTCTGTCCCTCCAATAACAGAGCAGTATCAAAACGATTACTAGCCAGCAAACTTTCAACTGTCCCTGAAATAACTAACAGGCAGCAGCTCTCTCCCTACACTATCTCTTCAGCACACACAGGCAGAGTGAAAAAACGCTGCAGGGCTTCGGTTTTTATAGGGAAGGGGAGTGGTCCAGGGGAGAGCTTCCTGATTGGCTGCCATGTACCTGCTGGTCTGGGGTGAGAGGGCAAAAAAAAGCGCCAACAATGGCGAACCCAAAATGGCGAACGTCGCGCGACGTTCGCGAACTTCCGGCGAGCGCGAACACCCGATGTTCGCGCGAACAAGTTCGCCGGCGAACAGTTCGCGACATCTCTAGTTAGGGATCACAGCAATAAACACTCATACACCAGTAGATCTTTCCAGCGGACATTAGAGTATTGCCTAAAGTTAGAAGAAAGTTCCATCTTTAGGTTTAATGGATTGTTTTTCCAGTGTAGAATTATCTAATGAATGAAACACAACTTGGGTCCTATGTAGAGGTCTCCCGGCCCTCAAACTACACTATCAGTATGCCCAAATATGGCTCTGCTCCCCCACAGCACAGCATGTTTGGCTTATTGGCTTCCTTTCCCAAGATCTCTGCCTCCTACTCTGCCTATTAGTATGACATACAGGGGAGTACTGGGGTGTACTGGGGCAGTGTTGTGGTTTGGGACATGGAGGGTGGCCACTTGTTCTGTTGAATCCATTGGAGAGGTTTAAGAAAGGGCTGGATTCATTTTTATCAACTGTAAAAATGCTGTTAATACAATTTTGGTCTTGGGGCTAGGCCCTTTGCCCTTTTTGGGTCAATGCAGGAAATTTTGCCCTTCTGTGAGCAGTTAAAGGCAGTTTTATATAAGATAGGGCTTATTTAATGCTCTGTTAAATTCAAATTCGTGTAAATAAAAGTGTATTTTTACAAACACCGTGCTGTGTTTAACTAGTGCCTGAAAAAAATCTTTAGCGAAAAGAAACGATAAGACCCAAAGAATTACACACGAGGAGGAAACCAACTTCTGGCAGCAGCCACCAGTGACTAGGGATGTAGCGAACTGTTCGCCAGCGAACTTGTTCGCGCGAACTTCGACCGTTCGCGTCCGCCGAATGTTCGCGAACGTCGCGCGACGTTCGCATTTTGCGTTCGCGTTCGATTCGAATACAAATCGTTCGACCATTCGACCATTCGAATTCCTTCGACCGCTAAAAATCAAACGATTTCCATTCGTTCGAACGATTGTAAGCATTCGATCGAATGAAAAGCATTTGATCGAATGCTTCGATCGTTCGATTCGAATGAAAATCGTTCGATCGAACGATTAAAATCCTTTGATCGTTCGAATCGAACGATTTTAGCGGGTGTTCGAAGTTCGCGAACTGTTCGCGAACGTTCGCATTTTTTGCCGGTGTTCGCGAACGGCGTTCGCGAACACCAAATCGGCAGTTCGCTACATCCCTACCAGTGACCCCTACGACTAAACTACTCCTGCAGACCGCCGAGAAGATCGGTAAGAATCCTAAGAGGAAGGCGCCACAGGACCGCTACCCGTACGGGTTCTAAGTGCCAGGATACATCAGGATCAGGTAAGCATATACTCACCGCTTTCCTGCACTGTGAAGCCGGCTCCTCTGCGCTATGTGAGTTTTTTCCAAACAGGTGTCACGCTGAACAGACCGACTCCAATAGAAGACCGCAGCTACTAGCAGGCAACTGGCGATACAATCCATTGATCTTCCATCGCCGAACGGATCGACCAAACCTAGGAGGAAGGCATTACAAGACAACCACTGGTACAATCTCAGAGTGCTGTAAATAACACCAGTGTCCGGTAAGCGTACCTAAACTGTTCCCCCGCACCCGCAAACCGGCTTTTCTGCGCTATGCAAATTTCTCTTCCGACAGGCTATCAAGACGATCAGCCCGACTGAAGCCAAGAGCAGTCTCTTTTGCGAATTAAATCTACACTTCCCCCGTGAGTAGTTCTGTAGCACACACCACCCTTGTTACAAAAGAGGATAATACACCATTGGGTCCCCCTCTTCTCTTTTCTAGGCAATTACCAGTTAGTCCAGCAAAGCGCACCTACCTCTGCTTTATCAATTATTCGCTTGTGGATACGTGGATACACTTTTTTCTGGTGCAGCTTAACCCCTCAGATACCCAGCAAGCGCGGATCTTCAGCCCCCTCTTTGCATCTTTATATAAGATAATGTCTCCTTTCTCTAGATCAGCTAGGCATTTGGCACGATTAACTGGGGCAAAAAGCTGATCTTCATGGTTATGTTTCTTGTCTCCAGATCAACTACTATGAAATCATTTAACTGGCAACCTTAGTCTACACTACATTAATACACTTTGGACTCTGAATGCCTGACGGAGGTAAATGTTCTTTGTCACTGAACGTACTGTAAACATACCTTCCCCCCAATATGGAGCCATTTCTAGAAATCCAGAAGTAAACACTCATACACACAAGCTTCAGTACAGACCCATTACTGCTGCATTTATTGCTCCACCATCATTTCATTTTTCAGCAGGAACACTGAGCCATTGATTAAGGAGGAGGGATATTTTGCTTGGCAAGCAGTGCCTGTGTTTGAATGCTTGGCCTTTCAGTAAAATTCAGATCCCCCTGTTTACCATCCCAGAATTCCACTATTATTTACTGCAAAAGCAAAACAGAATGTATAATCCTGAATAACTCTTACTTCAGGTTATTGGCATTTTGAAAAATATATACGACAAGTCTTTCTGTTATGTTCCTGTGTCGACCAGTCTAAAAATATCCAGCAACCTGAACAAACATACATTATAAATGGCTCTTTCAAAAATCAGCATACAGGGTGAATGTCTGTCTGTCTGTCTGAATGGGCTTCCTAACTGGAAATGTAAGGTATGTACAAGTAACCACGAATATTTAAGGGTATCCCCACCCAAAAACTATTGCATAATGAAAGAAAATATCATTCTAAGCAGCGTTCCATCATACGTTCACTATTGGCTTTAAAGTAATTTGTAAATTTAATTGCTATTAAAAGAAGCATCTCTCTGTCCCTTTCTCTTCTCTGGCAGATACCACTTTCAATTATAGCAATTACATTAACAAACATTACATTTGTAATGAATATAAATAGTGGAAATTTGCTTAGAATTACATTTCAATTCATCATTCAAAACACAGCTTTTGGATGGGTACCCTCCTTTAGGAAACTTTTATTAACCTGATATACAATTTGACAACAGGAGGCCGACCAATCAGCAGTTAGTGTTCACTCTCCTAATGCAGTGAGAATAAAGAAAGCACTAGAGCATTTTTGGGGTTAAAAGAGGCAGTACATATGCTGTCAGGCATTGCCTTTAAATTCAGTGGGAAGCAGGAGGGGGCCCTTTAATTGCCTTGGTGCATAACCTTGAAAGTGCCTTGTACTGCCATCTGACAACAGTGTGACTACCCAACATATTCTCAGCTTGTGTGCTGGGCTGATTTTTCCAGTCAACTGATTCAGAGTTGCCCAGCTGTTTTCGGTTGCATGTCATTTCAAGAGATATCAATCTACAGATATGTGGTACAGGGCCAGTCCACCAGGCATCTGGGTTTAGAGATGCTGGACGCCACAATGAGTGGTCCAATATTCTGTAGTCTACCTACATGCTCATGGAAAGTGCTCTCATTTACCTTCTATCCTGATCCTGCAATGGACCTTTGCCTGTCGGAACCAGTCTGTATGCTGCCTGCCCTGACCAATTGCCTGGACTTTGAGCCTTGCCTGCCTTTATATGCCAGTACCTTTATCTTGCCTTACGATTATTACACTACCAGTGCCACTGTCTAGTCTGTCTACCTTTTGCCTTGCCTTCTACCTGGCTAGGAGTTGTTTCCACCTTGATTTACTTGCTTCAATGTGTTCTCATTCTCGTAACTAGCTATT
The DNA here is from genome assembly GCF_017654675.1 of Xenopus laevis. Classification (NCBI taxonomy): domain Eukaryota; kingdom Metazoa; phylum Chordata; class Amphibia; order Anura; family Pipidae; genus Xenopus; species Xenopus laevis. The sequence goes on along the minus strand of NC_054371.1, from coordinate 27,026,356 downwards.
ACTAGCAAATTATTTTTCAGGCCCCAAAAATGTCTAGAGGTTGACCTGTTTTACCAATATTTATTAAAATATTATGTGAATTAGGGCTTCATGGTGCCCCTATACCTCCTGGGCCCCCCTGCAGCCGCAGGGTCTGCTTCTGCTGTAGTTATGCTCCTGCTCTTTACTTCTGTTAAAATTGGCCTTTTTCCATTTGGTATGAACATTGATACAGCTCTCTTTGAAGCTCCTAGATGTCTTTTCCTACATGTCTGTATTGCTTAAAATTTCAATACAAACTAACATAGTTACAAAAAAAAAAAATAAGTTGTTCCTGTTGCCATGCACCTGCATGTTTCCCAGTACAGTTCCCTCTTAGAAAGTTCTTGTACCGTGACAGTGAGTAGAAGGCAGCATCAGACCATGGGAAGTACTGTCCAAAAGGCTCTCTCCATTAGTTCCTCATTGAGTAACTGATTTATTTGCAGTGTGCTAAATTGGTGGGAGTTCCAGCTGGAAATACTGCCTTGGCATAAACGTTCAAAGAAGCCTTCATTGATGATAGGGCCCAGGAACAAAACAAACAGTACATAAATCAAGATTGATCCACTTATGGTCCTTTATCTGTTGATGAAGTACAACTGTAGTAGGCCTGCATGAAAGGCAACACTTATCTACTACAACATTCATAGAGTAGGAAAAAGCCCAAGCAACATGTTTCGGGTGTCAAGACCTTTATCTAGTGTACACTATTATTTATCTAGTGTACATTATTACTGCTGCCTTTATGCCGTATCACCACCTTGCCCATTATGGCTACTATTCCCTGCTCTTCCCAGTTGCTTCTCTGGGGCCAACACTATCAAACAAGCTTTAGGGCAGAGAGTGAGACACACGCTCAGATTCGGGGAGATTAGTCGCCCAGCAACAAATCTCTTCTTCGGGCAACTAATCTCCCCGAACTGCCTTCCCGCCGCTAGAATGTAAATCACCGGCGGGATGGCACTCGCTTCGTTTTCCGAAGGCGCCTGAAGTTGCCTCACGAGAAACTTCGGGCGACTTCGGAAAATGAAGTGATCCGAGTGCCATCCCGCCGGCATATTACATATTTCATCTCTAGGGGAGACTAGTCCCCTGAAGAAGAGGTGAATAATCGTCGGGCGACTAATCTCCCCGAATCTGAGCTTGTGTCTCTGCCCTTTCAAAAGAATTACTATCATGGAAGTCTAGTATTTAATTGCCTTGAGAAAGTGCTGCTTCCAAGTTTGTAAATGAGTTCTTATGTGTTGGACCCTGAATACACCAAGTCTCAGGGGCGTTACTATAGAGGAAGCAGACCCTGCGGCTGCAGGGGGGCCCAGGAGGTATAGGGGCCCCACAAGGCCCTAATTCATATACAATTTCAATAAATATTGGAGAAACAAGTCAACCTCTAAACATTTTGGGGGCCTGAAAAATAATTTGCTGTGGGGCCCAGTAATATCGATTTACGCCACTGCCATGTCTCCAATGCCTCATGAGATGTCCATAGGAGTGTTGAGGGCTGTCTCTTTCTGTACAGAAGGCCCATAGCTATTATTTGGGTAGGATTTTGTTTGTTTCCCTGGAAAGCTGCCCAGGATAATATAACCCAAGTTCTGCCATTCTGAATCTTGTGGGCATTTCTGACATATTTGAAGATTCCATGGAGATTACTTTTCACCCCCTCCAGCTTTCTAGTAAGATATTTCAACCTTTTCTTGTCTGATTTATTATATTGGCTCCTTGCTGTTTTAATAACCCTTCATGGCATGCTCTCTAAATTATTCATAAGATAATATTATGTATGCCTACAGTGAAACTCTTTATTCCAGGTAATGTCATTCGCTTTTCTAGGTGATATTTTTCCCTGCATCTTACTTGCACAGCTCAGCTGTATTACTTGCCAGTTTCTGTACTGTTCAAAATCCCAAGAATAACCTGAATTTTTTTTTTTGTGCTCTGTATGTGAGCACTATTTATATTTTGTATTCGGTATTATAGAATGTTCTTCTACCGTTTCTAAAGTCTCTTCTATACAAAATCAAGGCTACAAAATGCAGTACTCTCTTTATCAGATTGATATCAGCAAAAAATGTATAAATAAGAAACAATATGGATGAGAGTGGATTTACAAAACTTAATTTAAAATGCTCTAGCCATTATTCCATTTATAGCTGGTACACATGGGCCTATCTATTTTCTTCCAGTTATATGTCTGTAAGTCACACTCATACTAACAAAGAGTCCATGGTCTAAAATTCTTTCTGTTGTTTAAAATAACAATTCTGCAGGCAGGGCCTACTCTACCACTCAATTCCCACAATTCAGCTCAATGGAGATCAATCATCCTGACACCAAACTGCACTGTACTTGCTTCTGCATTGCAGTAATAATGACTGGGTTGTAGAGTGTCCCATTGCTTCCCTGTCTGGCAGGAAAGTAAAAGAACAAATACATCTTAGCGCAAATGTACTGTTTTGTTGAGAAAGGATCATTTTACCTTATCTTTTCTATAAATCGTTACTAAAACATGAGGGTCTGAGCTTAACTTATTCTATGCACCAAGCAGTTGTGTAACTTTATGGTACTAAGAATCCCCCACAGTAAATTAATTTTAGGGTTCCCAATCCCAACATATCCAGAGGTTGTCCTGTTTTACCAACATTTGTTGAAATTGTATATTTATTTGGGCCTCGTGGGGCCCCCTATTCCTCCTGGGCCCCCTGCAGAGGTCTGCTTCTTCTGTAGTTACACCCCTGGTACAAAGCATTCCTGCTCTGTATTTTTGCAACATTAGTACCATTCTTCATAGTCTTTAAACGATGGCCCCATGTAGTGGACATACATTGATGATGCTTATTCTGGAGGAAACCAATTTATGCTCTGATAAACTCTGATCACTCTTTACTGCTGTACTGCAAGTTGGAGTGATATCATCCCCTCCCTTCCCCCGCCCAGCAGCCAAACAAAAGAACAATGGGAAGGTAGCAGCTCCCTAACACAAGATAACAGCTGCCTGGTAGATCTAAGAACAACACTCAATAGTAAAAACCCATGTCTCACTGAGACACATTCAGTTACATTGAGAAGGAAAAACAGCAGCCTGCCAGAAAGCATTTCTCTCCTAAAGTGCAGGCACAAGTCACATGACCTGGGGCAGCTGGGAAATTGACAAAATGTCTAGTCCCATGTCAGATTTCAAAATTGAATATAAAAAAATCTGTTTGCTCTTTTGTGAAATGGATTTCAGTGCAGAATTCTGCTGGAGCAGCACTATTAACAGATGTGTTTTGAAAAAAACATGTTTTCCGATGACAGGATCCCTTTAAAAACAGAAAACAATCTGTAGGTTACTTCAGAATTAGATGGAAGGTCTGTATTCTGGATTTGAAGGATGAGAAATGGGAGGAAGCTCTGGAGGCCCCTAGCCTGGTGCCCTCTAACATTAGGAGTAGAGTCTCCCAAATTCCTCATGCACAAGGCAAAAATAAGGCCAAATGACTGTTGTCCCAATTGTCAGTTGCCTTGTGCGGACTTCTTTCAGCTAGCATGGAGCTGCGCTACAATTGTCCCATTCTGGGATTCATGTCATCAATCTGCAATTTCACCAATCTGGTTGCTAGGGTACAAATTACCCTAGCAATTTGAATTTTGAATAAGAGACTGGAATATAATTACAAAAGGCCTGAATAAAAAGATGAATAATAAATAGTAGTAATAACAATACATTTGTAGCCATACAGAGCAGTGACCCCCATTTGAAAGAATCTGAAGAAGAAGTAAAATAATTAAAAAAAAAAAAAAGAAAAAAATGAAGGCCAATTTAAAATATGCTTAGAATTGGCCATTCTATAACAAATTAAAAGTTAACTTAACAGTGAACCACCCCTTTGTCACGCAACAAATTGATCAGGGAAACGTACGGGGCAGGGTACATTTCGAAGGGAAGAACAGTAGAGGGCAGTGCGGTTTCAGTCCACATGCTGCCAGAGACATTCATTCCTTGCTAGAGTCCTTGTTAGATTTCAATTCTTGTTTTCTTTCTTCAATCCAGTGTCAGACTGGCCTATCGGGATACCAGAAAGACTCCCAGTGTGTCCAGGTGTCAGCGGGCCCTCATGCTGCTAAACATTTGGCCTATTTCATGGCCATTCCCTATTTCTATGAGAACAAAGAGTCTAAATAGATGGAATAATAGGTTATAGTATGTAAAGAAAAGAGACTAGTAGCGAGGCCACATAGGCCTGGGCCTAGGGCGGCAAAATCTGAGGGGGACATGCCTTCCAGACGTTTTCTGGGGAGCACTGGGGACACACAGCTCCCCAGTGCTTCTGCGCTTACTCACATGCGCTCTGGAGGAGGGGACAGTACGGGCATTAGGAGCGCGCCACCCAGGGGCGCAAGGACCACGTCAAATAGGGGCTCGGCCTAGGGTCGGCCGACAAGGAAATCCGGCCCTGGAGACTAAGAGAATAGAGGTTGAGTGAGGATAGGAATAATACAGTACTGAGAGTGGGCTCCTAGTGGGTCCCTGGTCTAAGATTTCTTGGTGAGCCCCTGGTCTAAGATTTTTTGATGGGCCACTAGAGGTGGCCATGCACGGGCAGATAAAGCTGCCAATATCGGTCGTTTGGACCAATTTGACAGCTTATCTGCCCGTGTATGGGGGCTTCCGACGGGTCTTCCCGATCGATATCTAGCCACGATATCGATCAGGAAGGTTTGATTTTTAACCGTCCGACCCGTCGGAGCCCCTTGGCACATCGTAGTTCGATCGTTCAGCCATACGGCCGAACGTTCGAATTACCCCCGATATAGCCATGGCGTTAGTGGCATATCAGTGCAAGATCCGCTTGTTTGGCGATGTCGCCAAACGAGCGGATCTTTGAGTCTATGGCCACCTTAAGATTTTTTGGTGAGCCCCTGGTCTAAGAGTTTTTGGTGGGCCACTGGTCCAAGATTTTTTGGTTGCCCTCTGGTGTCCCGGTGACACTGGCTTCAATCCAAATTTCCTTTCTGCTGTTCTTTTGCTGTATATATGTGGCATTGCAATGTATCTAGCTGTGTAAATACGCTCAGTTCTCTAATTATGTAGGAAGGGGCACGTGCAACCACAACTCCCGACGTGCCCGACTAAATGAAGATGCTGGGAGTTGCAATACAACAGGTTGGACCAGTGGCTCTGCTGCCCACTATGAGAAACAGCCGAGGGTGATTGAACTATCCAGTTTTTTACCAAAACCACCGCCTCCTCCCCCTCTGCCTCGCACACTCCCCTTTTCAGCAGATTTCCGTGCGATGTCGGTGCGATGCAGAGCCATTTGGAGAGGGAGCGCTGCTACTGCTGCTTCCGCCTGTCACGGGGGAGATGGGGGACTTGTCTTTGTGTAGGAGGCGCAGGATTTCCCCAGACCAACACCAGTAACAGGACAGACACATATCCGCTGATGCTGCTGATGCTGCTGGGAGTGAAGAGGAGGATTTAGGGGACTAATAAGAGAATGGACGGACACATCCACGAGTCTTTGCTCTTCCTCAGCCTGGAAGCCACAACGTGACTGATACACATCGGGAATAAAGCGCAATGCTCCGCTGTCTTTGTCTCCCCTGAGATGCCGCCGGGGTCCCTTCCTCGCCCTACAACTGTTTGCGTTACTGGGAATGCTGAGAGCTCTGCGCACTATTATGGGCGCTAACCACTCGCACAAGGCTCCGGTGTTTGACGAGAATGAAGAAGGTAAGGAGCTGTCCGCTCTCGCTGGTACTGAATCCTCCCTGTAGTAATAGTAACCCCCATTGTCTCTAGGCATTGTCACTGCTCACTCACACACGTGCATTGTACTCTCTATTACACACAATCACACACGTGTTACATTCTTATAATCACAACAGAAATATCACATTCCTCTTTTATCACACAAGTGCACATAAGTGTATCACAATGGAATCTCATCAGACAAGTGTGCACAGCTCTCATCATCACATGTACATTGCTCTCCTGTTACAAAAGTGCATCACAATTCTCTCTTATTGCTTCATTGTGTTTATGCAACCTGTGTGTTTTTTTTTTCAAAAGGCACTTATCCTACTTGTTTCTTTAATATCATCTAAAGGTACTCTCTCTTCTTTCTGAATCCTTTATTGTCAAGCATTCTTCAGCTGTGCACAGCCAAGGCTACATACCAGCCATAAATACAAATACAACACCAAGAAATACAGCCTGAAGCTTTATTCAAAAATCATTGATAGAGACCCATGATTAGCAAATACAGTAGCAAAAATTATTGTAAAAATCAAGAATGTTTATTAGTACATGTTTAGTCTAACGCATTTCGTGCCAACGGGGCACTTACTCATAGGCTACACAGCCTGAAGGTTGCCTTATGGATCAGAGCTTACATTCTAGAGCACGATCTGTCCCTCTTTTTCTCTTTCCATATGTAAAGATATGCACACATAAGCACATTCACAGACACACAAGAACTTCTCATAAAGAAAGTTAGTTAGCCAATGTGCTTAATGATATAAAAATAGTTGGAAGGGGTAATGGGTCTGCATTCAGGTACTCACAGCTAGTAGTGAAAGCCAATTTTAAGTGCAAATAAGTGCAAGAAATACTTATTGAAACAGCCTGAACAGATGAGAGCTTACATTCTAGAGCACTCTCTGTCCCTCTCTCTGTCTCTTCTTTCTCTCCGTATATAACGATATGTACAAACACAAACACAAGCACACACACACACAACGTCTCCTATATAAAGTTAGTTGCCTATGTACTTAATGATGTAAAAATAGTTGGAAGGGGTAATGGTTGTGCATTCACGTTCTCATAGCTAGTAGTGAAAGCCAATATCTCTAGATCAGTTTATGCAACTGGCTGGTGGAAGGGACACTAATCAAGTGGTGGAATTATGTGCACTTAAATATGCAACCAAAGGAAAAACAGTGCCCAGCTGAACCTTAAGGTTTTTTTTTTAAACAGTATTAGGTATTTTGCTCATAACCAGTAGCACTATATGCACCCCATGCAAGCCAAACATTACATCCATTCACCATCAGCATAGCCTTCTTCTTTCATTTCTTGGACATGGTGAAAGTACTGCAGCAGGGTGCTGGGTTACTGCAGAGCTTCAAGTACCTTATATTATTATTGTTGTTACTAATAACATGTATTTTTAGAGCGCGAGCATATTGTGCAGCGCTGTGCTTGCCCCTGTGATGCCACCTGCAGAACTTGAAAGAGGGGGGTTGCACAGGAGAACCCCCAAGTTTGTCTCGCAAACAAGGTTCTGCCTTTTCAGATATTGAAGCTTAGAAATATGATAGTCAGGTAGATGTGACCGATGAGCTCTGTCAACCAACCCCCCGGCTGTTGCTAAATTACAATTTCCAGCAAGTGCAACTGAAACCCTCCAAGGAGATGAAGGGGATTACATTGCCCTTTCCTACAATTTTATCTGATTTGTCCAACCTTATTATCTCTGTAACTGAGGACTTTCCTTCCCGAAGTGTAAACACACATGAAAAGACTCTTTTTTTCTCATCCGTATTAAGCTACATTTAATGATGCATCTAACAAGAGTTTCCCTGCACTTTATGTTTCAACAGATGTGCATTTCATTGCATGGCTGCTAATTAGTGCCATATAACTGGCAGAATTTGGGGTTCTGCATGTTGTGCCCATAAAGCAGGCACTTGCAGAGCTCACAATTATTCTGGCACATTGTGTATATTCTAGCATGTCCATACATATTTACCAAACTATATAGATATGTCATAGTGATATATATATATATATATATATATATATATATATATATATATATATATATACACACTGTACAGTAAGGCAAGCAATTCTACTTTTAGCTAGCAGGGGGGATCCTAAGCGGCAAAAATACCCGTCTGTATCCATATTGATTTTTTTTTTTCAATTGTAATTAAGGGCAAAAGAAATAAAGAAAGAGTTGGACAAATGTATTTCGATGCCGTTTCACTGCATTGCCTTCCTCGAGGATTACTAGAAAGGTCAAGTAAGCCTTGTAATACGGATTACCTGTTTCAGCGAGCCAAGACTGAAATAGCTTATTACACAGCCGCCCCAAATCCCTGGTTAGCTCTGAACAATAATCAGATGAAGCTCACATGACTGAGATTCACATGTTGGTTACATTTCGGGTGGATAAAAATGGCCCTTGCTAATATTTCCTTCTGTCTGCACAACACAGAAAATGAATGGGAAGGTATACTTCTCCTTAAAAAAGAAATTAGCTGGCAGATGTTTCTGAGCACCACTGCCTAATGCAGCCCTAAAGCTCCAGGGAGCAGAAAATGGGTTTTATTGCTTGTCAGCTCACACTGCTGGCTATTTGCAAAGACCACTTATTCAGTGTTTGAATGGACAAAGAGAGAGATTGATTTATTAAAGACTGATCATCTTGCAGCATCGCCCCAGGTTCAGATCCCCTTAAACCATGCATGTTCCTAAATATTGCTACATATCAACTGCCATTGCCATATAAGCTTTAAAGTAACAGTAATGACAATGTCTGGTCTTAAGGCTGGTCTCAAACCTTGCAAACTTATATGAATTGCAAGACTTCCATTCACAAGAAAGCGTCTCATGCAGTGTGATTTATGAAGGGACTCCGGAACCCCAGACTACTGAATAAAACACTGTAGCATGAAGAGATACATTTTTTGCCCTGAGGCAGGAAATTACTAGAGGACTCTTCCCTCCATTTATAAATCTCCCCCACGTAGAGGATCATTGATTTGGTGTCAGCATTTTCTCACGCTGGGTTGTCATTCTATCACAGAACTGCCAAAAAGCATGACTGGAATGCTGTTTCATTTGTAGGAAGGGAGTAGTGGTCAGATCTTCCAGGAAGCAATCATCCCACAGACTCATAATGGTCATATGACAAATATTGTAAACGAAACTTAACTAATTATAGTAACATACCCAGGTTTTGGATATGTACAAGTAGCACTAAACATATCTGTTCCTCCTTAGGGGTATATTTATCAAAGAGTGAAGTTAGAGATCACCACAGTCCTTTAGAGTGAAATTCCCCCACTCTCCATTCATTTCTATGGGATTTTGAAAGGTGTATTTATCAATGGGTGAACTTTCACTTTCACCCATTAAAAATCCCATAGAAATGAATGGAGAGTGGGGGAATTTCACTCTAAAGGACTGTGGTGATCTCTAACTTCACTTTTTGATAAATATACCCCTTAGAGTTCTGAATGTTGCCACTACTATAATCTGGTCCATTAACCTGTGTAATGTGCGTCTGTCTGAAATATCATTGTTGTCATTGTCATCTTTATAGTTACTGTTATTGCTGCAAGGTCTTTGTTTGATGTTCCTATGCTTTGCTATCAACAGAAAGCTAAGAAACTCTTCATGCCATTGGATAACTAAGATATCAGGGGCCCCTATAACTTATGTGACACATTTAAATTGTGATCGGGTCCCATGAGTTATAGCACCTTGTTAGTTAGTATGCCCTTTGTTAAAGCATTTGAGGGTCTAGGCAGGCAGAGACAGAATATATTCAGGTGGATGGGATTGGAGAAAAGGGACTGGGAAATACCAAGGAATAGAGAGAATAATGGGAAGGAAAGAAGAAAAGCAGATGGGTTGAAAAAAGTGAGGAGGTTTAGAATAGACAGAGACAAGACCAGACTTATACAGAGATGAGACAAAGTATAATGAAGGAGAGTAATACCAAATGACTGGGAAGAACAGAAGTGGAGGGGAAGGAGAGAAATTAAAAAAGATGATGGAAAAGCAGCAGGAGAGAAAAAGGAACCAAAATACTGGAGAGGATGAGTTTGTGGATTTTGTGTGTGGGGTCTCCTGTTGGTCTCAATAAACCCACTCTGAAATGAATCAGGAGAAACTTGTTATTCCCAGATCACTTACACCCAGGTCCGGACTGAGAATTAAAATAGGCCCTGGCATTTCAGGTACACAGAGGCCCAATCAGTCCACACAAAGGCCCAAACAACCATCACCAGCCCACTAAATAATGACTTTCTATGGCACCTTATAGCAGCCCCTCTGGCATTTGCCAGAACCCACAGATTGCCAGTCCGGGCCTGCTTACACCCATATGACTCCTGACACAATATCATATATCTTTTAACAATTATAACAATTTGTTATTAATCCAATCACCACGGGGGATTCACGTAGTATCCTCCGCCCCCCCTAGCCCATTTGGTAGCATAACAGTTATAACACAGAGAATGGTTCTGTAGCCCATACAAATAATTGCATAAACCTTTTCATAGACTTTGATCAACAGCTCTGCCCCTGCCCTCAGTGTCTGTATCTCCTCTTGCCTCACTTCTGTTTGTACATAACCCAGTGATCACCCCAAACATTTTTCTGAAGAACCGGAATAGACTTTCAGCTAAGGTGTTGAAGACATCTGTAGTGAATATAATCCCACCATTTGACAATCCACTGGGTAATGTTCTAAATTCAGTGGAGGACTCTCTTCCTATGACTATAGTTCCCTGCTCACAGTATTACGACTGTTAGGGAAATTTGTGTAAGAGTGTAAGTTCTGCAGTCTATTCCATGGTGGTGTACACATACTGATTGGATTAAGCCCTGTCATAGGGCAGTAGTGAGGAAGCTATATAATGTAGTCAGCACTCATCAGTTTCTCCAATTTTTCTTCGAATCTGGTGCCCGTGACTCATTGTCCAGTCACCAATATATATGACACAGCACCATCCATGAAACAATTTTAAAAAGCCTTTATTGTCAACATTTGGCTTTGGTTTACGACAAATTGCAACGTTTCAGTCCTGGACTCAGCCTTTTATCACGCTCAGTAGTGAAAGCGCTTCCTGCTTTGGACATTCAGGGGCTGCAACTGCAGAAAACCAATGTGAAATCACAGAATGTGGCCAGTTACCTTTTCGTCATGGGAATGATGAGTTTACACTACCAAATGCAAGAGCCACAGTTATAGCTGCATTGTCTCCTTCTTTCTCTATATTACACTACAGGTATTGGATCCATTATCTGGAAACCCATTATCCAGAAAGCTCAAAATTCCTGGATGGCCATCTCCCATAGACTCAATTTTTTTTCTAAATAATCATAGTAATGATTTGCTTTTTCTCTGTAATAATAAAACAGTACATTGTACTTGATCCCAACTAAGATATAATTAATCCATATTGGAAGCAAAACCAGCCTACTGGGTTTATTTAATATTTAAATGATTTTCTAGTAGACTTAAGGTATCCAAAATTACAGAAAGATCCTTTATCCATTAAACCCCAGGTCCCGAGCATTCTGGATAACAGGTCCTATACCCGTATCAATATTTTGGTCAGCAGAAAAAACTACCCAGCATGAATTCAGAAACTCACCATGGAGTGTAGGGATAGTAATAACATCTGAACTGGAGCTGGAACTGCCATGATAGTTGTGGGGTAAGTGGGATTTGTGTTTAGTAAATGAAAGGAACATCTACATCTGATGGTAGTAGGACACACACACACACCGATAAAGGGTTTTGATATCATATATTGCCAGCTTGAACAGCACTACCCTGAGTTCCACCAGTGGCTTCATGAGGGGATCTATAATGGGCCGCCAACAGAAATATCAGATTTTTCACTGATTAAGGTCCCTTAGGACAAAGAGTGAGAGAAAAGACAATTCTCTTTTCAGTGACTAACTCATGACATGGTTTTTTTTCATGACATGTTCCCTACTGTTTCATACAAAGCACCATTGTTACCATTTGGGGTTTCGGGGCATTTCCTATGGGCCTGAGTTAAACGTTATAAAAATACTACTTTTTGACAAAAGATTTCCAAGAATGTGTAAATCCTAATTACATTTTAGAGAAATAATTTGCTACAGTTAGTGGTCGACCACCAGCAAAACGCCAGTCCATGCACCCAATTGCGCACATAGCCCAGAAGAAATTAGAGGGAACGTTGATTTGCACCCCCAGATATCCAAAGTTTGGCTAATTTGTACATTCAGTTGAACATTGTCGATGGGTTATTTATTCGCTCACCTAGACAAATTATGGCTGGAAATGAAAGCACTGCCAATAACAAGCATTATGGATTAAGCTCCTTGTGTTGCGTGGGAAGATCATATGGACTTAATTCAATTGAGCCGCTGCTATTGAACTATCAATGGCGAAAATTGCAACAGACTTATTATAAGTGCACTGGAACGAAACACATTTTTTTATCAAGAAAAACATGTCAGAGCCACGTCGACTTCTAATTTAATGATGTTCTCCAACAACCTAAGGCGCTTAAAGTTTCTTCTGAAGCCGGTGTCATGGTGGTGACTACAGAGCTCGGTGTATAAAATGTGTTGCTTAATTAATGATGTTTTTCTAGATAAGCTGCTGAGAAAATAATCATAACAGTAAATAAACAGGCTGAACAGTTGTGTTTTATGTCCTGCCGTACTGGCTTCTATCAGTAAATAAAACCATTCAGAAAAATAAATTGGATTTTACAGCATTTAGAATTTATTTAGGCTGATTTTTTATTTTAATTTAAAGGCAATATTTTTACAATGCTCTGCATGCTTTTTAAGGAGCGTTAATCAGTTGGATTCTGCTTCATTGTTTCAAAGATCAGAACCAGCAGTGCATAGAACAGAACGGGATAGACTTTTGGGAGCATATTAGGGATGCACCGAATCCAGAATTCGGTTCGGGATTAGGATTCAGCCTTTTTCAGCAGGATTCAACGGAATCCTCCTGTCCAGCCGAACCAAATCCAAATGGGGAGGGAAATCGCATGACTTTTTGTCACAAAACAAGGAAGTAAAAAATGTTTTCCCCTTCCCACCCCTATTCTGGGCATCCCTAGAGCAAATACATTTACTGTGATTCTTTCCTTTTACCTTCTGGAGTTTCTGTTACTTTTCTTAATATAGCTAGGAGATTCCACCATATGTATCTTCATATACATAGAGTGTACTAGAATTTTGTCATGCATTTTGTTTCAACAACAAAACCCACATTTTTTCACATAGGAAAAATGTGAGAAAACCCACCAATGGCAGTACAGGTATGGGACCCGTTTTCCAGAATGCTCGGGACCTGGGGTTTTCCGGATAATGGATCTTTCCGTAATTTAGATCTTCATATACCTAAAGTCCACTAGAAAATCATGTAAACATTAAATAAACCCAATAGGCTGGTTTTGCCTCCAATAAGGATTAATTATATTTTAGTTGGGAACAAGTACAAGCTACTGTTTTATTATTACAGAGAAAAAGGAAATACTTTTTTAAAGGAGAAGGAAAGCTACAGAGGCATTTTATTGCCAATAGATTAGCCACAATAGTGCAAGCTAGAATGCTATAAAGGGGGTACTTTATTTATTATAATACACAAGTTTCAGTGAATCATGTGACAAAAATGACATCAGAACTCACCGTTTATAACTAATGACATCACTATTCACCGTTTATAACTGATGACTCACCGTTTATAAGGATATAATTTATAGTGATGCACCGAATCCACTATTTTGGATTCGGCCGAACCCCCGAATCCTTTGTGAAAAATTCGTCCGAATACCGAACCGAATCCGAACCCTAATTTGCATATGCAAATTAGGGGTGGGAAGCGGAAAACATTTTTTACTTCCTCGTTTTCTGACAAAAAGTCACGTGATTTCCCTCCTGCCCCTAATTTGCATATCCAAATTAGGGTTCGGATTCGGTTCGGCCAGGCAGAAGGATTCAGCCAAATCTGAATCCTGCTGAAAAAGGCCGAATCCTGGCCGAATCCCGAACCGAATCCTGGATTCGGTGCATCCCTAATAATTTACAAGATATTCATGGCTTTTGTGTATATATACCGGTACATATAATACACAAAAGCCATGGATATCCTGTAAATTATACCTTATAAACAGTGCCTAGTGATGTCATTGGTTATAATCGGAGTTTAGTGATGTCATTTCTGTCACATGACTCACTGAGACGTGTGTATTAGAATAAATAAAGTACCCCCATTTGCAAAATATGAGGATATTAGAAGTCACCTCGGAGTTCCATGACCTGTATAAAAACACGCTTATATATGGTCATGGAACTCCTTGGTAAATTATAATATCCTTATATTTTACAAAAAGGGGTACTTTATTCACTATATAAACTGGAATAGCCACCTTGCTATTCATTACCTTATATATACTGTATGAAATGCACACCCTGTCTGGCTGATTCATTCCATGCATCGTAACATTCTCTATAAACTGAGGCTCTGATGAAAAAACTCATTGTTCCTAACTGGTTGTGCTTCCATATCTCATGCAGGCACCAAACATCAGAGCAACGGGCAATGGGCTAATGCAATAGGTTACATTTCCTTTGTTTTCTGTTTTCTGTAAAACTTGATTTCCAGTCAAGGCTTTGTGAATTTTACCCACAGAGAACATTTATACACAACAAACTGTCAGCCTAAACAGTTGTGTCAGATGCAGAACAGACCTGAGACTTCTATGAGTCATACGCTGGAATATTGGTGCTCACTGGCGAGACTGAGCTTTTTTTTTTTATCATCAGCAATTCAGTCCAATTGTGTCCCTGCTGTTTCCAGCAGACATCAGCTGTAGAACTGATTGATTTGTTTTGCTTGATGAAGATACAAGTTCATTGCCTGGGGAGATGCCCAGAAAGGAAAACCCTGTGGGGCAATTGGGGTAGGGTGGGCGGAAGAGGAACCAGGGCTCATCCTTGATCACTTCCAAACCCATATCAGGAGATAAACCCATTCTTTTTATACAATATACAGAGGCAGTTTAGTAAACTTGCCAGGATCATGGGTAATAAGCAGGGAGAGGCTTATATCTCTTGTTCAAGCCTGGGAGTTTGTCTCAGATACAATTACTAGGAACATGGCTGAGCCAATGAGATTTGGCACCCAAGGAATCAATGGCTATACAGGTATGGGATCCATCATCCAGAAACCTGTTATCCAAAAAGCTCCAAATTACAGGAAGGCTATCTCTCATAGGGGCAGATTCACTAACCGGCAAAAAGTCGCCAGCGGCTGCTTCTCAGCCAGCGCTACACTTTGCCAGGCGAAAATTCGCTCAGACAACGCTAATTCCCTAAAATGCAGAGTTTTGTCGTGGCTGCCGAACACTGGCGATTTTTCGCTAGCATTACTTTGGCAAATGCGAGCAATTCAAAGCAAAGTTACGCTAGCGTTCATTTCTGTCTAACGCAAATTTGCTACAGGGCTTGCGCTCAGGTTAATTTGCATACGGTGGGATATTTAAAGTTGAATGGCTGTCTTTATGTTATATGTTGCAGCAAATACATTACATTTCCACTGTTAATGACACATGTCCAGGGAACCTTAATAAAGACAATGGAGTTGTTATAATGCCCTACATATGAGCCCAGTGTATAATTAATGTTCCATATGTTAGAAATTGTATGGGGGAAACCGGTTACCCTAAAAAAAAAATTTAGGACTTTTGCTGGCTGTCACTCTTTAAAGCTTTTTCCACTCACAGAATATGATGTAAGTAACAGAAGATTGAGGAAGGTCTATACACTCCAATGCACTTCCCCTGGTCTGAGCTGGCAAAGGCAAGTCTGGCGAAAGAGGTAGCGTTCAGTAAAATCCGCATTTTAGTAAATTTGCGGAGTAATGTCCATTCGGCAGAGAGAATTGTCATCTGGTGACAGAGTGCGAATGAGCACTAGCGCCTATCTCTTTCAACTGCGCCTATTAGTAAATTGCCAATATCCCTGCGGGTGGTAACGCGGGCGAATTGTCGCCAGGTTTTGCCACTTCGTCCTTTAGTAAATCTGCCCCATAGACTGAATTCTAATCAACTAATTGAAATTTTATAAACAAATCCTTTTACTCTGTAATAATAAAACTACACCTTTTACTTGATCCCAACTGAGATATAATATAATATAATCCTATTGGGTTTAATTAATGTTTAAATTATAATAAGTAAGGAGGTCTAAATTATAGAAAGATCCCTTATCTGGAAAACCCCAGGTCCTGAGCATTCTGGATAACAGGTCCCATACTTGTATGTGGTAGGACAACCTGTGGTCCTATCACACCATTACCCCTTGCCTGGCTGACAAAGACCGACTTACATAGACAAGAGAAACAAGTAGGTATTATTGATAGTTCATTGATTTAGGATTATAAATACAATAAGCCTCAATATAAGTTTTTTTATATTGGCTTCCAAAATGGCTACATCCCAGACAGGCACCTCTGCTATCTTCCCCTAGTCTATGGCAGGTAAAGTCATATTTAAAACCCTGAAAGTGAAAGGCTGACCAAAAAGGAGTCTTATTATTATTATTATAAATGGAGATTGTAGAAAAAAGCAGCTGTTGATGAAGTCCGTGATTTTATTCTTCCATTGATCCATTACTGGTCAGTCCTTGTGTCCCTTTAAGTCGAAGACAAGCTAATTTAGGAGGAGAAGTGCAGACAATGTTGTAGTGTTGACTTGATTCTTTATATTTGAGGACCTAAGCCATAAAATGATGCAATGCTTGAAATCGATGAAGGGTCATTCAGTTCCAGCAATCAGAGATTGGAGTCCTGAACCTTTATCTGCTAAAAGTGCATGCAGAATAGATACTAATTTAACTGCAATTAATCCAAACTCTAATTTACTATTATCCAACAAAGAAGAATCGCCAGGCTTGGTTTCTGTCATCAGATTTTCCTGCAGAGAAATCTAACAGATGTTTAAGATAGTTGTTGGTTTGGAGACTATTCTTTCCATGGGAGAAATTGGCCTATAAATAGTAATTAATAGCCACTAACCAGGTCACAGGTCTAGTTGGTATTATGGCTTATTGGACCAAGGCTAACCTTGCCCTTTTACTAAATAATCTCCATAATAAATAATTCCTACAGTATATAGGAGTTTCATTATCTAACAACAAGAGGCCTATTTGTCAACAGTCTCATTTTAGTGGTTTTAGAGGTTTATGAAACCGCGACTAAACTCACTTTCTCTAAAACTACTAATGTTACGAAACCCATTAAAAGTTCTGAATTTAAAAAGCACGAATGAAAAAAAAAAAAACACTGAACAAAAACCTCTAAAGGTTAATTCCTAGCGAAACAAAAATCAGAAAGCCTCTAAGGGCAGAGTCATACGCTGCTATTTCGGGAGTCAAATCGCTTCTTCTCTGGGCGACTATTCTCCCTGGACTGCCTTCCTGCCGGCTAGAACGTAAATCTCCGGTGGAATGGCACTCGGATCTCTTAGGCTTTCCAAAGTCGCCTGAAGTTTCCTCGTGAGGCAACTTTGGGCGACATCAGAAAATGAAGCATTTCGAGTGCCATCCCGCTGGCAATTTACATCTCCTGAAATAGCAGCGTGTGTCTCTGCCCTAAAAGCCCAAGTTGATTAAAAATGGTCAGGGCAACTCCCATTGACTTCCCTCGACAACTTTTACCTGGCAAAGTTTTGTATTGGAGTTTTTGTGGTTTTTATACTAAATACATATCGGATTTTTAGAGTTTTACAGAAAACACATTTTTAGAGATTTGTGGGGAAAAAAAGACATTCGATTGTTATTAAATAGGCCCATAATAGTTTAAATCCTTGGCTTAATCAGGGGGTTTCTACAGTTGATCATTGCCTGTAAGAAAGATCTGCAGCCCACATTCCATTGCCAAGAGGGGCATCTTAACAGCAGCATCACATGGAGGAAGGTGAATGCAGAAGCACTTTAGCCTCCTAATAAAATCCATTTATTTGTGTATGTGGTGATGTTATTAAGCCTTGTTTTGAGAAATTCTTTGTGTGCAACTACCAAGTAGGCAGATATTAACAAAGGAAAGAGGTCCCATTCAGAGTAGTTTCCTAGAATCCAAGCAAAGTGTTGTTAAAGTGTAAAAGAGGGGACTTGTGGGTGCTCTCCTAAGGCCATATCATAATATATTTAAATGGATACTGTCATGGAAAAACATGTTTTTTCCAAAACACATCAGTTAATAGTGCTGCTTCAGCAGAATTCTGCACTGAAATCCATTTCTCAAAAGAGCAAACTGATTTTTTTTATATTCAATTTTGAAATCTGACATGGGGCTAGACATATTGTCAGTTTCCCAGCTGCGCCAGTCATGTGACTTGTGCCTGCACTTGGAATTACTTTCAAGCAAGCTGTTATTTCTCCTACTTAATGCAACTGAATCAGTCTCAGTGGGACTTGGCTTTTACTATTAAGTGCTGTTTTTAGATCTTCCAGGGAGCTGTTATCTTGTGTTAAGGAGCTGCTATCTCGTTAACTGCCCATTGTTCTGTTGTTAGGCTGCTGGGGGGTGGGGGAAGGGAGGGGGTGATATCACTCCAACTTGCAGTACAGCAGTAAAGAGTGATTTAAGTTTATCAGAGCACAAGTCTCATGACTTGGGGCAGCTGGGAAATTGACAATATGTCTAGCCCCATGTCAGATTTCAAAATTGAATATAAAAAAAATCTGTTTGCTCTTTTGAGAAATGGATTTCAGTGCAGAATTCTACTGGAGCAGCACTATTAACTGATTCATTTTGAAAAAAATTTTTTTCCCATGACAGTATTCCTTTAAGGTTTAAGCTGGAGGCAGCTGGGAAATTGACAATATGTTTAGCCCCATGTCAGATTTAAAAATTGAATATAACAAAATCTGTTTGATCTTTTGAAAAATTGATTTCAGTGCAGAATTCTGCTGGAGCAGCACTATTAACTGATGTGTTTTGAAAAAAACATGATACCCATGACAGTATCCCTTTAAGTACAATGGAAGTGCTACTGGCCTGGCCAGTTAATCAATGCACATTCCCTGGTCCTCTGTCTGAATAATTCAATAAATATGCAAGTGCATGTGTTTTAAAAAAGAAAAAAACAGGGTTTTTGTTACAAAGTTATGATCATAAAATGGATAAGCCACAATAACACGTCAAGGTAAACCCCACACGGTGGTCCCTAACTTCCTACAATCCAAGCAAAGTGTTGTTAAAGTGTAACATACATCAACATGATCTTGCCCTGCTGCCCTTATTTCAAACCAATATTTCAAAATGATCGTAAAAAAACCCCACCGTTTTGACTGATATGCCAATTGATACTGCGAGGGCACCCATTTCAGATTTCTGCAAATGATTCCATAGCGTGGCCGTCCCCAACTCCCCACCAGCTGACTTCAAAGCTTCACTATTTTATTACTGTGAAAACCGATTTCCTCTTCATCTCCACAGAAACTATTTATAAGCTAAAAGTTCCCATTCTGTCAGATTTATTCCTTCTCTTCGCTAATATTTAAATGCCAAAGCTTCTGTCTATACAATATAACTATATGGGGAGAGATTATGACAGGTAAATACATAGAATTGCAGAATGATCTATGTTTTTCATGTCTTTTATAATGCTTCTCTTTTTTGCAGTTAACTTCGATCATTTCCAAATATTGCGGGCAATTGGAAAGGGGAGTTTTGGAAAGGTAAGCTTGTTAATTAACATGTTTATTAATATTTTGCTTATTTGGTAAGCTTTGCATTCAACACCAATCTTAATCTTAAAATTGTAAGTGAATGGGTATAGGACTCAACACCGCATTGTGATATAATATATATATAATATAATACGCAAAAGCTATGAATATCTTGTAAATTATATCCTTATAAACGGTGAGTTCTGATGTCATCAGTTATAAACGGTGAGTTCTGATGTCATTTCTGTCACATGACTCACTGAAACTGTAAAATATAAGGATATTAGATGTCACCCTGGAGTGCCATGACCTGTATAAAAATACTCGGCCTTCGGCCTCGTACTTTTATATGGTCATGAAACTCCTCGGTAACTTATAATATCCTTATCTGTTACAATAGGGGGTACTTTATTCACTATATAATTATATTGTTCAGTAATAAACACTAAATGGCCAAAGGTATGTGGACATGCCTATCCAACAGCCCATTTCCAAGGGAACTAATATAACGTTGTTTTTCTTGTAATTTCTGCTTTAAAACCTCTACTCTCCAAGGAAGGCTAAAGTCTAGATTTTGGACCATTGTTGCTGGGATTTGCATCCATTTAACTACAAGAGCATTAGTCAGGTTAAAAACTAATGATGGGGATCAAGTCGGACTCTGTGCAGGCCAGTCAAGTTGTTTTTCTTCCATCTCAGCAATCCAGTTCTGTGTAGCCCTTTTTTTCCACTGAAATAGGAAAGAGCCTTCCCCAAACTGCTGCCACAAATTAGGAAGCACACAACTGTCACGAATGTCATTGTATAGTGGCACCTGTGTCAGCAATGACGTCTTAGAAGACTTAGGGGGTTATTTACTTAAATCTGAATTTATCTCATAATTAAAATAAAAAAAGCTCAACCAAACTCCCATGCCCGATTTTGCCTTATTTATTAATAAAATAACTAAAATAAATCAGTATGGGGGAAAAAAACAGATAAAAATCATACTAAAACCCGAATCGTACGATTTTTTTGACTTTTTTCCCTAATGGCACACTTTTTTGGGGTTTTGTACAAAAACCTCTAATTTATCATCTTATTGGGCGAAACTCAGCACGAACCATGATATCTTCAAATTGGGATAGGGACATCTCCCATTGACTTATACATGACCTCGACAGGTCTGAGATGGCCAATTTTCAGATTCTGGATTTTTCCAGAACACCTCAGAATTAATTCAGCTGCTTTTGTCCTGTGTCACATGATGGATAAACACTAGTGTCCCAGTGCCACTGGCAGCCATGCACACCCAAGCCATCACACTGCCTCCCAAATGTTTTATACATCATGTGCTATGTTTTATACATCATGTGCTATGTTTTATACATCATGTGCTATGTTTTATACATCATGTGCTATGCTTTGGATCATGAGCTGTTCCATGCCTCCTCCATACTTTTTTCTTGCCATCATTCTGCTAGAGGTTGATCTTGGTTTCATCTGTCCAAAGAATGTTTTTCCAGAACTGTGCTGGCTTTTTAGATGTTTTTTTTTTTTTTTAGCAAAGTCCAATCTAGCCTTTCTATTCTTGCAAATGAGGATGTTAAAAGTTGATATGATTCAATGTTGAATATCTGTTACAGTAATAGATGATGGACATAATAAAAACATAGATGGATATTTTCTTTGGGGGATAGCATGGAACATTGAGACAGTCAGTCTGACATGATTAGATATGAATGTGTATAGAGAGACAGAAAGCTTGGCATATAGGAACGAGTATTATTTGAAGCAGATGTCCCAGTAGAGACTGGTGGCAGACGAGGAAGGTTAAGGATCTAATGGAGAAAGAACTAGACAATACACTCTATAAGCCTGGTGACCAATGGCAGAAGAGAAGGCAGAGGGTATTATCATTTAGTTTAATATGATTACTTTGGTTGGATATCATGGATGGCCTTTACTGGTAGAAATGGGTTGTTTTTTATTTTAATAATATGGAAGCTGATGCATTGCCCCATTTGCTGGAAGAATATAAATGGTGGAAATACTGTACTAATGGCCCCTGGAGGTTTCAAATAGTTCATATTCAGTGGGGGGAAAGTACATTCCTTTATTTATGTTAGAATTAAAACTAAAACTGCCCCGTCTGTGTAAGTTTCCACTTGAGTATTCAGTTGCAAGTAATTGGGAGCAGCTCAGTGAGCTGTAAATGCCAAGGGACTGAAATGTTTGTAAAGTGTCCCTACCTTCACCCGCACTGTGCCCCTGATTCACTTGCCCAGCTCCTGACCTTACTACATTATCATACTCTATAATTCATTCCCTGATCTTCAGAGACAGAGCAAACAGAACCATAGCTATAACATCAGTATATTAATGTCACCAGAAATAACAGCATTGTGACATTGTTCAGAGAAGCTGGGATTGAATGTACTGTATGATACAACTGGGAAGCTTTTATTAATTGTGGCATTTATATGATCAATACAATTTGTTTGATGTGGACACTTTTAGGGGCATATTTATCAAGGGTCGAATTTCGAATTGAAAAAACTTCAAAATTCCAATTCAAAAAGACCTACCGAAATTGTCTTTTTTTGGTCGAATAGGTCAGTTTTCGATCAAATATGTCCGTACTCGGCCGAATTCAAATAGTACGAATCGAAGGAATAGTGCATTCGATCGAATTCGATTCAAAGTTTTTCCCAAAAAAAACTCCAAATAGCTTCTAGGAAGTCCCCCATAGGCTAAAACAGCAATTTGGCAGGTTTTAGATGCCGAATGGTCGAAGTCGAATTTTTAAAGGGACAATACATGATAAACTTCGATATTAAAATTTTTAAAAAAAATTTCAAATTCGAATCGAATGTGAACTATTCCCTAGTTGAAGTACACAAAAAATAGCTTGGTCCGCTCGCACCCCCTGCTCCCCCGGTAGTTCCGCCACTGTTAATAGTGCTGCTCCAGCAGAATTCTGCACTGAAATCTGTTCCTCAAACGAGCAAACAAAATTATATTTAATTCTGAAATCTGACATGGGGCTAGACATATTGTCAGTTTCCCAGCTGCCCCCAGTCATGTGACTTGTGATAAACTTCAGTCACTCTTTCCTGCTGTACTGCAAGTTGGAGTGATGTCACCCCTTCCCTCCAGCAGTCTAACAAAAGAACAATGGCAAGGTAACCAGATAACAGCTCCCTAACACAAGATAACAGTGCCTGGTAGATCTAAGAACAGCACTCAATAGTAAAATACAGGTCCCACTGAGACACATTCAGTTACATTGAGTAGGAGAAACAACAGTCTGCCAGAAAGCAGTTCCATCCTAAAGTGCTGGCTCTTTCTGAAAGCACATGACCAGGCAAAATGACCTGAAATGCACCTACACACCAATATTACAACTTAACAAAAATACACTTGTTGCTTCTGGAATGAAATGTTATATTGTAGAGTGAATTATTTGCAGTGTAAACAGTGTAATTTAGAAATTAAAAATACATCATAAAAATCATGACAGAATCCTTTTAAAGTGTGTGTGTTGGGGGGGGGGAGGGTACAGTTTCATGACTGTTTTTGCAACTTCTCTGTAAGAGGCTGAAAATCAGTCTGAAGTCTACAATTTATTTCTGCCTGTAACATGGGCAGCCAGACAGAGGCCAGAGAGCCCACCACTGACAACTACCAATGGCACGAACAATGTACAGATATGGGACCTGTTATCCAGAATGCTTGGGGCCTGGGGGTTTCCGGATAAAGGTTATTTTTGTAATTTGGATCTCTATACCTTACCTTAAAGGTGAACCACCCCTTTAAGTCTACTAGAAAATCATGTAAACATTAATAACCCAATAGGCCTCCTACAAAGATTATGTATATCTTAGTTGGGATCAAGTACAAGGTACTGTTTTATTATTACAGAGAAAAAGGCAATCATTTTTAAAAAAATTAGAATTATTTCATTAAAATCTATTCCTGTAATTTGGAGCTTTCTGGATAACTGGTTTCCAGATAACAGATGCCATAGCTGTATATAGTTCCCTAATTACATAGCTATATTTTATTGTATTTACATGAATGGGATATTAACCGGTGGTTTTGCAGCATTTCTCATAGGCGCTTCTCTGTGTGCAGGTCTGCATTGTGCAAAAGAGGGATTCGAAGGTAATGTACGCAATGAAGTATATGAACAAACAGAAGTGCATTGAAAGGGACGAAGTACGAAATGTCTTTAGAGAATTACAGATCATGCAGTGCCTTGAACACCCCTTTCTGGTAAATCTATGGTAAGTCATTTGTTCTGTTACCCTTTTCTTTGTGTTGGATAACTTCTCAGACAGCATCATATCCATGGCTGCAGTAGTCTCAAGTGCTACAGTAAGATTTACAGTATGTTTGTACTCTATTAATGTATTTGTGTGTATATATATATGTGCTGGGGGATCATTGGAGGGGTTGCGCTTGATGGACATGTTTATTCTTAGATTTTGGCTTTTTCTGTAGAGACTGTGGGGGTTATATTAAGGAATGTTGGCCTGGAACATAGTATTTGTACCTGGATAGAGAACTGGCTAAAAGATAGACTACAAAGAGTGGTGGTAAATGGAACATTTTCTAATTGGACCAGTGTTGTTAGTGGAGTACCGCAGGGCTCTGTACTAGGTCCCTTGCTTTTCAACTTGTTTATTAATGACCTGGAGGTGGGCATTGAAAGTACTGTTTCTATTTTTGCAGATGATACTAAATTGTGCAGAACTATAGGTTCCATGCAGGATGCTGCCACTTTGCAAAGTGATTTGACTAAGTTGGGAAACTGGGCAGCAAACTGGAAAATGAGGTTCAATATTGATAAATGCAAGTTATGCACTTTGGCAAAAATAATGTAAAAGCAAGTTATACACTAAATGGCAGTGTGTTGGGAGTTTCCTTAAATGAGAAGGATCTAGGGGTCTTTGTAGATAACACGTTGTCTAATTCTGGGCAGTGTCATTCTGTGGCTACTAAAGCAAATAAAGTTCTGTCTTACATAGTAACATAGTAACATAGTAAGTAAGGTTGAAAAAAGACACATGTCCATCGAATTCAACCTTTTTTTTTTTTGTTTATTAACTACCTATCTGCCAGTTGATCCAGAGGAAGGCAAAAAAACCCATCTGAAGCCTCTCCAATTTGCCTTAGAGGGGGAAAAATTCCTTCCTGACTCCAAAATGGCAATCGGACTAGTCCCTGGATCAACTTGGACTATGAGCTATTTCCCATAACCCTGTATTCCCTTACTTGCTAAAAAGCCATCCAACCCCTTCTTAAAGCTATCTAATGCATCAGCCAGTACAACTGATTCAGGGAGAGAATTCCACATCTTCACAGCTCTCACTGTAAAAAACCCCTTCCGAATATTTAGGCGGAACCTCTTTTCTTCTAATCGGAATGGGTGACCTTGTGTCAGCTGGAAAGACTTACTGTTAAATAAAGCATTAGAGAGATTGTTATATGATCCCCTTATATATTTATACATAGTCATCATATCACCCCTTAAGCGCCTCTTCTCCAGCGTGAACATCCCCAATTTGGCCAGTCTTTCCTCATAGCTAAGATTTTCAATACCTTTTACCAGCTTAGTTGCCCTTCTCTGTACCCTCTCTAATACAATAATGTCCTGTTTGAGTGATGGAGACCAAAACTGTACGGCATATTCTAGATGGGGCCTTACAAGTGCTCTATACAGTGGAAGAATGACCCCCTCCTCCCGTGACTCTATGCCCCTTTTAATACAGCTCAAGACCTTATTTGCCCTTGATGCTGCTGACTGGCATTGCTTGCTACAGCCAAGTTTATCATCTACAAGGACTCCAAGGTCCTTTTCCATAATGGATTTGCCTAGTGCAGTCCCATTAAGGGTATAAGTGGATATTTTTACATCCCAGGTGCATGACTTTACATTTATCAACATTGAATCTCATTTGCCACTTAGCTGCCCAGATTGCCAGTTTGTCAAGATCCTGTTGCAAGGATGCCACATCCTGGATGCATAAAAAAGTGAATTAACTCAAGGGATGAAAACATAATTCTGCCTCTTTATAGGTCCCTGGTAAGGCCTCATCTGGAGTATGGGGGCAGTTTTGGACTCCAGTCCTTAAGAGGGATATAAATGAGCTGGAGAGAGTGCAGAGACTAAGTGCAACTAAACTGGTTAGAGGGAGGGAAGACTTAAATTATGAGGGTAGACTGTCAAGGTTGGGGTTGTTTTCTCTGGAAAAAAGGCGTGAGGCAAATAAATAGGTGTAAGTTGTCCCTTTAGATTTCTGTAAAGTAAAGTGTCCTTATTAACGACTACTCTCTGACAGTCTGATCCTCTTGCTAGAGCTCTGGGGGCACTCACATCTACTGAGCATAGCAGTGGCCAAACATAAATGAGAAAGCACAAGAGTAGGGTAAAGGGAATGAATGAATGTGGTCACACACAGGCCAAGTGTTCTAATAATATGGACTTTATTAGCTGAAGATCAAAAAAGGAAAGTGATTTTTATTGTCTTTACATCCTTGGCCAGTCATGATAATCAAGTCATGATAATCAAGAACCTTACTGTGTTTCTGTAGAGAGGATTTACATTGGCTCATTTATGTTGATATGGTCAATATGATAATCTGCGCTGTGAAAAGCAATGTTAGTTTTACTAGAATGAATAATATATTAAATAAAAAGATGTGGGTACAGGTGTGCTCAAACCTGGGCGCCGAACGCTGGAGACTTTTCAATAGCGTTATTTTGGCAGTGCGAGCATTTTATAGCGAAGAAGCGCTACCATTCATTTGTGCCTAGCGAAAATTCTGCGGAGTAACGTCCTGGTTTTAGAGTGCGAATGACCGCTATCGACGGTCCCGCTCACTCGCAAATTGACGCCTGTGCCTGTTAGTGAATTGGCGATGTCCCTGCGGGTGGCAACACTGGCGGAAAGTCACTAGCATTAGCCACTTCGCTCTTTAGTAAATCTGTCACCATGTCTTTAGGGAATAATAATCCATATGGGGCAAATGTGAGATTTCCTCCTGCCATTTAGTCTGAGAACAGGAAAAAACAGGATTGGATCTTTATCACTCTCATGACATGGGGTCATTTCATTTCTTACAACTGATAGAGGAATACAGTAGCAAGCATTCTGCAACCCAGATCTAAGGGTAAAATGTAGAGAGATTTTTGTGTAAAGTGGTGCTCAGAGCAAGAAAGAGCAAGTCTGTTTCAGTAGCCGTTATATTGCTATATAACCCGGCAGATATAGAGAACCGACTTACTGTGTAATCTCCCAGTGGGAAAAAAATATCATTTGAAATCAGATGGAGCAGTTGTAGAAAATCCAAGTGTGATAAGGAATAACAGCATGGGGTAAATATAATATCCAAAGTTCCCTTCAGAATCACAACTTCGCCAATTTATATTTCCTTAATCTGTTCTCACACCCCCAGGCACTTTCTGCTATCTGTTTTTAGTGGGAAGCAGAGCAACAAAATTAAAAGAAAAACTTTGTTGTTTTGATGCTGTATCCTGTTTGTGCACTTGGTAGACTTAAAGGGGCACTATCATTGTTATAAATATGCACCCACTCTGTTGTGTATACTTAGGGGCACATTTACTTAGCTTGAGTGAAGGAATGGAATAAAAAATACTTCAAAGTATTTTTTTGGCTACGTCGACCATCGAATTGGCTACTTCGACCTTCGACTACGACTTCGACTTCAAATTGGTCCTTTCGAACTAAAAATCGTTCGACTATTCGACCATTCGTTAGTCGAAGTACTGTCTCTTTAAAAAAAACTTCGGTCACCTACTTCACCACCTCAAACCTACCGAGCATCAATGTTAGCCTATGGGCAAGGTCCCCATAGGCTTTCCTAGCTTTTTTTGATCGAAGGAAAATCGCTCGATCGATGGATTAAAATCCTTCGATCGTTCGAACGTACTGAATGCGGTAAATCCTTCGACTTCGATATTCGATATTCGAGGGCTCGATATTCGACCCTAAGTAAATGTGCCCCCATATGTATCTTTTTTTTCACAAATGCATTTCATGATTTATTTATTTATTTTGAGACACAATCGGTGTGCTTTCTCAACATAACATTCAAACTACCCAACCATGCTGTGTGTGTCAGTAGAGAATGGCCATTTGCTGTCTGATGCTGGAATCAGCCAATTAAAGCAGGGGAACTCTGTCGCTGGCTCACAGCATGGTTGGTTGCAACCGGTAAGAAAAATGCTAGGTTGAGGAATTGATTTTACAATACAATGCACTGAATTTTTAAACTCGGGGGCGTTACCCTTTATTATTGTGTTGACTCTGTCTGGTCTGCCATGTGTTCAAAGGAAATAAGGCTGGAGGGTGAAATAACAGTGGTTCTGCATGAATGGACTGAACTGTAGCAGAGGCATAACAACAGCGTGCTGGGCCCTCCCTCCAGAAAAATATTTCTATGGGCTCCTATAACACTATAGAGGAAACAGGCCCCCCTTTTCCCCAGCCCCCCTGCTGGGTCTGCAAAAGCTTTGGAGTTAACGGGCAATTTTTTCTACAATTTTCTGGGTTTAGTGGAAAAAAAATCTAATATTGCTGTTGGTGTTTTTTCCTGGTACAAGTTTGGTAAAACTAAATGCGTGCCCAAACTTTTATACTACCATTGGCATCATTTCTTATGTTTTTCTAAACAAACCATACAAGGAAATTCTAGCACCAACAAATTCACAAACATTTTTGCTACTGGTGAAAACACAAATTTTGCTACAGGTGAATAAATTTGCTCATCCCTAGTAGTTAAAATGAATACTAGAGCTCTTCTGATGAATCTGACGTCTTTGGGATGCTTCATTCTAAGATCTGTGTGAAAGAATATATGGAATGAGGTTTATCCTTCACGTTTTATTTCACCTGGGATTGGCACTGAGCAACCACCCATAACTGATGTATTGATGTCCATAGAAAGCAACGGATTGAGCACCCGAGATACTTGACTCCCGAGATGGCTTTATGGTTCCCTCTAAGAGTGGTCTCTGTGGGACTAGTGATGGGCGAATTTCTCCCGTTTGACTTTGCTGAAAAATTCATGAATTTTCCACGAAATTTGGAAAATGGCTAAAAATTTGCGAAAAATTCTTGAAACTTGAAAATTTATACCGCGTCAATTTTGACGCAGATGTTAAAGTCAATGGGCGTTCAAATAGTGTTGACGCACAGCTATTTAGATGTGAGCGACTTTTCGGCGGCGCCTCAAAAAATTTTTGACACTGGCAAATTATCACGCGAGTTTCGTACATTTTTTCACCGGTAGCAAAATTAGGAAGTTCGCAGTGAATTTGCACTGTGGCAACTTCGGGCGACTATAGAAAACGCATCGCCGCGTGTGCATTAGCGCAGACGACTTTGCATTGTAACCTATGGGGAAAAACGCTGAGGCAGTTCGGGGAGATAGTCGCGCAAAAGACGAGGCGATTAGTCGCCAGGCGACAAAATCTCCCCGAATCTTCTCGTGTGGCCTTACCCTAGTTGAAACTGAAAATCATTGTCTTCGGTACATCATGAAATCTTAATATCTGTGTCTTTCTTTCTATATGCACAACCCATCAAGCACTGAAAGGCTTAATCCCTTCAAAGATCTTTTTTCATAAAACAAACATAACCCAGACTGGTCGGCCGCCTTTCGAGTAGAACAAGCCAGTTTCAATTACTGACAGTAAAGCTACAGTATTTTCATGGTTGCTGCCTCTTGTCATTTAAGTGCATTCATAACAAAAGAGGAGCACGGTGCGTGACACAGGTCGCCATATAATGAATGTATTATTCTTCTGATTTCTCCTTTGCCAGAATGCCACTTACATTTTTAAGTTGGGGGAGGGAGGGGGAGAGGCACAAGATGTGCATGTAGTACCCGAGGCTGCTTTCTAAGAACCAAAGTGGGAGAGACTGAATATATCAGAGCACTACTTGACTATTACTTTTACATAATTACAAGCACATTCCAATCTGACATAGATTTAACTGACTGAGAGAAAGAAACATGTCCAGAATCGATTTTATTCTTTCATAAACCAAGCCACTTGGGTGTGAGCTTATTAAAGGGCATGTAAAGTCTAAAATAGAATAAGGCTAGAAATGCTGTATTTTGTATACTAAATATAAACATGAACTTACTGCACTATAAGCCTAATCAAACAAATAATTTATGCTTTCAAAGTTGGCTAAAGGGGGTCACCATCTTGTAACTTTGTTAAACATCTTTGCAAGACTAAGACTGTGCACATGCTCAGTGTGGTCTGGGCTGCTTAGGGATCGTCATAAACAAAGCTGCTTGAGTTCTGCATGGCTGGGAAGTAAGGCGGGGGCTCCCCCTGCTGTTCATAAGTATGATTGTTTCCCTGCTCAGCAGTTAGGGACCGTCTGACAATTCCTATCCACAGCAGTAAATGAAGGGAGAATTTCACTGCATACAGTCAGGTTTCTTATAAAAATGTGACACATTTTTTAATTAAAGTATATTGGAGATAGATTTCTTTTTCATTAAAGAAAGTAAAAAGGGATTTTATTTTTTTCCTTTACACGCCCTTTAAGTCTAATAAAGATTAGTGGATAAATTCGGCAGGTGAGAATTTGCGGCAGACTTCCATGTTTCACCGTAGGCAAATAAATTCACAAAACCCCTGCAAAAATTTGCCGGCATCAAAAAAATTGGGACGCACCTCGAAAAAGTCGCTTGCGTCAAAACCGTCATGCGTCAACATTATTCAGACATCCATTGACAGTAACGCCCACATCAAAATTGACGCAAGCATCAGAATTGACACGGGCATCAAAATTGACCTGAATTGTTCTGCGAAACGGGACAAATTCGCCCAATCACTAATAAAGATACATAAGGATGCCTTTGTCATCATATCTTGTAATTACAGTGTGCTGAATAACTCAGGATAAGGCACCCGAACAGATGGGACAGCAGGGTTCCTAAAATAAGGCTTAAATCCAGACCAATGTCTCTAAATCCTGATCAGTCTTTATTTCATAATTACATACAGGTATGGGACCTTTTATCCAGAATGCTCGCGACTTGGAGCTTTACAAGTAACGAATCTTTCTGTATAATTTGAATCTCCATACTTGAAGGGGCAGTTTTTTCAAGGGTCGAATTCCAATTTAGAATTTTCGAATTTCGAGTTCATCTTAGTGTAATTCGTCGAGGGAATAGTTTAAATTCAATTCAAGTTTTTTAAATAATCGAAATTCTAATTCTGAAATGTATCATGTACTGTCCCTTTAAGAATTCGAATTTGATTATTCGCTATCTAAAACCTGTGGAGCCTATGGGGGGGGGGCATCCTACAATCAATTTGGAGTTGTTTGGTGGACTTTTAAAAATCAAATTTTTTTTTTTGATGAAAAAAATCTAACCACATTCAATTCGATTCGAGTCTGTGGGTCAATCCTATTTTTAAAAAAACTATTTTTTTTTTTAAATAAATTTCAATTGGTTGTTTTTTTTTAATTTCGAGTTAATGGGAGTATTTAGAAAATCCCATAAACTCGAAATTCGACCCTTGATAAATCGGCCCCTTAGTCTACTAAAAAATCATTTAAACCAGTGCTGTCCAACATATTTTATATGAAAGCTCTCTGTTCGCATAGTGACATGGAAACTACAGCAGCCAAAAACGAATTTAAAATATGGTGTTGCCACATTATGATCACATGAAGATAAATATGTTGAAATTAGACTTCATAGAACGAAAAATAATGTTCTTGAACAAAGGAAATGGCTTCTTGGGGAAAAAAAAGTAATTGCAGGAAATGACTACTGAAGAACAGATTCTGTATAGTTAATTGCTGCCATTTTCTTGATTAGTTTGTGCACTTAGGTTGGGTGCAGCGAGAGTAGGCAGTAGCCTCTCTAAAATTCATATTGTAACGTGGGTGAAATGAATGGCTCATGGGAAGATATTCAAGTGGCACTAGGATGTTTGACACAAAAAAGCAAATAATTGCTAAGAATTAGGGCTATTGGTAAAAGCAGAGGGAAGCTCTAGGCTTGTAGGTGAATTTGTATGAGAAAATTTAATATGTAGCAGTACTGAGAACAATACTAAAATAGATAGGGCTGTTGTAGGGTTATGGATGTCAATAGAAGAATGAATTTCACTGGCCCTCTGGGCTAAAACCAAACAGGTACAAGTCCTTGCTAAGTTTATTTTGCGAAGGCGTAACATTTCGGGGTGAACCCATTTGTTCATATTCCAGTCTCTTATTTCAATCGATGCATGGTTGCTATGGCACTTTGGACCAACCAGATTGATTAACTTGCAAACTGGCTGAATAAAATAGCTAAATTACCCAAAAACTGCAACCAACTGCAAGTTATCTCATCATACATCATACTAAAAGTTCATTTAAAGGTGAACAACCTCTTTAAGGATTTTTATGGGCCCTATCATTCCCAGTGTTGTCCCTGACTTCTTTGTCACGAGGAAACTTCGGAAAATGAATCGCCGCGTGTGATTAGCGCCAGCGGTTTTTCATTTTAGCCGGCGCAGAATCAGGGAAGGGGTTTGGGGAGATTGGTCGCCGCTAAGACGAGACGATTAGTCGCCAGGCGACCAAATCTCCCCAGTGTGGCCTAACCCTTAAGGTAGAAATATCCAAATTACAGAAAGATCCATTATCCAGAAAACCCCAGGTCCTGAGCATTCTGGGGAACAGGTCCTATACCTGTATTATATTTATTTTGCATACATTTGGATGTAAAATGTACCATGCTCATTCACGAACACATAGAACAAATCAGTGTATCTTGTTGCAGTTCAACACAATAATAAAAGAGCAGTTTATTTAAGTTTTAATTAACTTAAAGGTTACTTAAAGGGGAACAACCCCTTTAACTAATAAAATGACTGACAGTGATTCTTATTCTGCCAAAGCTCATTGTGCTGTAGGTAGAGCCGAGGCTGCTGAAAAGTTTCATCCTACTGATCCCTGCATCAAGTGCAAGTACAAGGACACTGATTATCTCAGTACCTGAGGGTAGACCAGAAGCTCCATATTCTTAAAGGGATACTGTCATGGGAAAAAAATTTTTTTTCAAAATGAATCAGTTAATAGTGCAGCTCCAGCAGAATTCTGCACTGAAATCCATTTCTCAAAAGAGCAAACAGATTTTTTTTATATTAAATTTTGAAATCTGACATGGGGCTAGACATTTTGTCAATTTCCCAGCTGCCCCAAGTCATGTGACTTGTGATATGATAAACTTCAATCACTCTTTACTGGTGTACTGCAAGTTGCAGTGATATCACCCCCTCCCTTTCCCCCCCCAGCAGCCAAACAAAAGAACAATGGGAAGGTAACCAGATAACAGCTCCCTAACACAAGATAACAGCTGTCTGGTAGATCTAAGAACAACACTCAATAGTAAAAACCCATGCACCACTGAGACACATTCAGTTACATTGAAAAGGACAAACAGCAGCCTGCCAGAAAGCATTTCTCTCCTGAAGTGCAGGCACACGTCACATGACTTGGGGCAGCTGGGAAATTGACAAAATGTCTAGCCCCATGTCAGATTTTAAAATTAAATATAAAAAAATCTGTTTGCTCTTTTGAGAAATGGATTTCAGTGCAGAATTCTGCTGGAACAGCACTATTAACTGATTAATTTTGAAAAAATTTTTTTTTCCCATGACAGTATCCCTTTAATATAAACTGAGACTTAAATGTAAAGATTTTTCCCCGTAAACCAATAAATCCCATTGAAAAACAGGAACAGGTTTTGTACTAGAGAGGTGCATCAAAGGAGAAAGCAGCGAACTGAACGGAGCACTTAATACATTATAAATCAGAGGATTCACGAGGCACCTAATAGATTATAAATCAGAAAATGTATAATTTATTGCATACAGCTGTGCCACATGTAAATGTACCTGCCGGTGCGGAATGCGTGAAAGGCTTTATAACACATCAGATTGGATGGGGGCAACCAACTGTTATCTCTCTCTCTGTCTCCAGCAGACTGAGTGAGACAGCGATAAGCAAACCAGTCATAGTTCTACTTTAATCAGATCACATTCACTGACATGCACTTTACCTCCTGTAGCACAGAGCTAAAATGAAAGGAAATGTAAACGTTCGAATGAAATGAGTGTAAAATTGTTCAGAATGATCTGCTTAGCGGCTTTGCAATTTACATGAATTACATGAACTACAGGAAAGGGATCCATTATCCAGAAACCGGTTATCCAGAAAGATACATATTATGGAAAGGCTGTCTCCCATAGGGGCAAATTCACTAACCTCTGAAAATTTGCCAGCGATGGCTTCTGAAGTTGCGTCCAGGGCGACGAACGCTGGCGAAGTTGCACTAGCTTTACTGCGCCAAGCAAAGCGAAGTTGCGCTAAAGTTGTCTAATTTGCATACGGCAGGAAGTTAAAGTTGAATGGAAGTATATGTTGCAGTAACTACATTACACTACACAAGGCCAGGAAACCTTAATAAAATAAAATAGAGTTGTTATATTGCCCTACACATGAGCCCAGTGTATAGTTTATGTGCCAAATGTTAGGAAATGTAGGGGGGAACCCGGTTACCCCCAAAAAAAATTTAAGCTCTTTTTCAGCCTATTACCTGAAAAAAAGGAAGACGCTAGCGTTTTTTGGGACTTCTCGAAATTCGCAAAATGACGAGAAATTCGCAAAACGTCGCATCGCTAGCGAAGTTACGCCTGCGCCCATTAGTAAATTGGCGAAGCTCCGAAATGACATCACTCTGGCAAATTTTTGCCAGCGTTAGTCACTTCGCCCTTTAGTAAATTTGCCCCATAGACTGCATTTTATCCATATATTCCAAATTTTTAAAATAATTTCCTTTTTCTCTGTAATAATAAAACAATACGAAGATACTGTATAATTTACTGTATAATAGATACTGTATAATTAATCCTTATTGGAAGCAAACCCAGCCTATCTACATGTCTAGAAGACTAATGGTGTGAAGATTCAAATTACAGAAAAATCCGTTATTCATAAAACCCCAGGTCCCGAGCATTCTGGATAACAAGTCCCATACCTGTACTAACACAGGTATGGGACTTAATATCAAAAATGCTCTGGACCTGGGGTTTACCAGATAAGGGGTCTTTCTTTATGGGTCATCATACCTTCAGTCCGCTAACAAATAACTTAAACAATACTGAAACCCAATAGGATTGTTCTGTCTCCAATAAGGATTAATTATATCTTATTTGGGATAAGACAAGGTACTGTTTCATTATCATTGGGAAAAAGAGAATTAAAAATGCATTACTCATGTCTGCAGTTTCATTCATTGTAAAACAACAGTAGAATATTTTCAATAAAATATAAGTTACAAAAAGAGCAGTGAAGAGCACTCCAAACAATTTGTTTTGAGGGTTTTATTCCCTTTAATAGTTGGCACCCCATGACTCCCTCTCACCATGCCTCATTCTATCACTCTCATGATTCTTCTTTCTGTCTAACGATCTAATGATCCTATTGGCTAATAATTGTATTTCTCTATGTATAGAACCATCTTCAGAAAGGTTTTACTGGTCCAAGTTGTAGTGGATGTTAAATAAATCTGCTCCAATTATTATCACTCCTTTTTTAATCATTTTTTATGCACAAATGTATGTTTTATTCCACTTTCCTGTACCTAAAGCTCTGTCTTACTGTTTGGCATAGTAGAATTAGGTTGCTAGACCAGGGATAATCTATAAAGCACAGTATGAGTGGGTGGTTTGCAGCAGATAAAAGTGTGTGAAAATGGGAAAGAAATCAATAAATAAAAAATAAACTGATTTATTCACAGCACTTTCCCAGTTTCATTCACTGTACGGGAGTAGGTAGGTATGGTTAACCCACTAATTATTAAATATTTGGCAAAGGGAACTAGAATGCAACATTTTCACTCGTCCGTCTGCAATTTATATTAACACTGCCTTGTATGCACTCCTAGTCAAGCACCAGCCAATGCTAGTGTAAGGCAATTGTAAAATGATGAGCACCGTTACTCTAATTTGTAGCTTTACCCCAATATTTGCTCTGGCTGAGGCCTCTTATTCTCAGGGGATGAGCCCTTGCAACAGTGTGGAGGCAGGGTGTAAATAAAGAATTGGAGCCAAATAGCCATTGGTTCTTGCATCTTAACCATATAACTGATTTATTAAAGAACATAATTAACATTGGCGTTCAATTAGAAATAAGCAGGGAAGTAGAACAGAAGTGGATAGGCATATACTCACAAGAACGAATGGTCATTGTAGACCCTGCTGGGTAAGATGAGAGAGAATACTCAGTGTAGACATAGGTACTCCCAGTTTTCAGCCTGGAGCTCCTGGGTATGGCTCTAAATCCTGGCTTAGCCCTACGTCTGGGCTATTAGTACCCAGGAACCTAGTCCTACTCAACACTCCTCGGTGGAGCCTGTGCTGCTCGGCTAAATAATCCTAACTATCTAACACTCCTAGGGGCAAATTCACTAACCTCCGACTTCACCAGGCGTAAATTCGCCAGGACAACACTAATTCACTAAAATCCAAAGTTGCGTCCAGGGCGCCAAATGCTGGCGAAGTTGCGCTAGCGTTACCGCGGCAAGCAAAGAGAAGTTGCGCTAGCATTGCCTTATTTGCATACGGCGGTAAGTGAAAGTTCAATGGACTTGTATGTTGCAGCAAATACATTACACAAGCCCAGGGAACCTTAAAGGGCACCTATCACAGCCAAAATCAAACACATATTAACAATCTGACAGTACAAGCTAAACACATTTAATCAAACTACATATATAGTTTTTTGAAAAAACTGCAGGTTTTAAAAAAATCCCTTACTTTGTCAAATGGGTTCTTTCACTGAGGGAGGCCATACTGAGACTATAACAGAGACTCTAATATGCAAATTTCAGGAGCATGCTCAGATTGTAACACTACTTTGAGTATTCTACCCAGAATGCCTTGTTTAAGTAAACTCCTCCACTAGAAGTATCAGGAGATTTCCCTATCCTGTCCCCTGCTGGTAAAGTCATTATGCAAATGAAGGGCACACAGTAACTTCCAGCAGGTGGCAGCACTACTGAACAGCAGCTAACACACAGGTTTGGCTGATTTGAAAATAGCTTAGAAGGGTTGTTAAGCAACAAGGAATTTCAACTGAGCATGTGCGAGATTTCAGAGCTACTGTTGGCTGGGAAGATAAAGGTAGGAGGAGCCAGTAAAATCCAAGATGGCTGCCTTAGCTAGAACTAAAGGGGAGATAGGGCAGAAGGAATAGTGAGCTGATCATTTACATTATACAAACAATTCTAACAGTTTTAAAAATCGGATTTCTTGAACTTTCACATTGTGTATTTACTTAGTAAATTATTTTGGTCATGATTGGTGCCCTTTAATAAAATAAAATAAAGTTGTTATATTGCCCTACACATGAGCCCACTGTATAGTTTATGTGCCATATGTTAGGGAATTTATTTTGCCTGAATAAACAGAATTTTTTGGACCATGGGGCTAAATCCAACAAATTGGTATAGGCATATATCCCATTGACTTTGACAGGTCTGAGATGGTGGATCTTCGCATTCCAGCTTTTTGAAACATCAGGGTACAATAAATCTCGAGTTTTCTCTTATTAAATTTTAGTTTTTGCCCCAAAAAGACCAACCAGAAAAATTAGAGTTTTAGTAAATAACCCCCTTAATGTATGGAGATCCAAATTATGGAAAGATCCCTTATCTGGAAAGCCCCAGGTCCCAAGCATTCTGAATAACATGTCCAATACCAACAATTTCAGAAGTTCAACTGAATAAATTCCCTGGCACATTACACACTGCTCAAACATTGATTCAGGAAACGCAGCAGTTTTGGATTTACTTATCATTTATCAGGTGTTTATCCCATTAACAAGCTGATAAAGGATGAGTTAATCACAAACACGTTGCAATACATATACGTTTGAGCCTGCCAGCGATTTCTTCATAACGGTTGGTAATGTTACATACAAGTCCTAACACATCAGTGTTGCTTCAGTTCGTTGCTTATCATGTGCCATTACACACCATTTCCCCTTCAAACCATCTGCAAAGTCACAGACAAACATAAGGGCCTCAGTACAATTCCCCCGAGGCAGTTGACTTCTCATCTGCTTTTCTCCTCAAAGTGCTCCATTAGCACCTGTCTGACATGCTCCTCCGCCAAAAACATGTCCACTGACCTACTTTAAAGCTCCAAACCTATACACTTTATAGAATACTGTTTCTTAAAGGAGAACTCAACCCTAAAGTTAAAAAAAACCCTACACTTCATAGACCGCCCTCCGTCCTCCCCCCAGCCTAAGTGTTACCCCGAGCAAATGCCCCTAATGTTTTACTTACTCCTCGGTGCAGCTTCAGGCATTGGAGTTCACGGGCGCCATCTTCAGCCAATTCGGAATCTTTGGAATGAGATCAGCGCTTCAGCAATGTTCGGGAGTTTATGCACATGCGCAGTTGTTGCGAAACAGAAAATTGCTCCAACTGCGCACACGCCGCCATGTTGGTCTCATTTAGAAGATTTCCGAAGAGAAGAAGATGGCGCCCGTGAACTCCGATGCCTGAATCTGCACAGAGGGGGTAAGTAAAACGTTAGGGGCATTTGCACGGGGTAACAGTTAGGCTGGGGGGGAGGATGAAGGGTAGGGTAGGGGTAAGGTTTTTTTAATATAACGGCTGATCTTTAATATTGGGACTAGATAGAGTTTGAGAGTCAAGCTGGCTTACAATCAATGGTCTGCCATATTTAATTACTTTTTAGATTTTTACAGTAACTTAACAAAGATGGTTGCCAAAAGTCCCTCTCATTCTAATGTAATGAATTATACAGTATATGGAAACATGGGACTTAGCAAAGCATAGTCATTTCTAGTACAGGTATGGGATCCGCCATCCAGAAATCCATTATCCAGAAACCCCGAATTACAGAAAAGCCGCCTCCAATAGACTCAGTTTTATCCAAATAATCCACATTTTTCCTTTTTCTCTGTAATAGTAAAACAGTAACTTGTACTTGATCCAAATCAATAATTAATCCTTATTGGATACAAAACAAACCTTCTTGGGTTTATTTAATGTTTACATGATTTTCTAGTAGACTTAAGGTAGGAAGATATAAATTACGGAAAGATCCTTTATGCAGAAAACCCAAGGTCCCTAGTATTCTGGATAAAAGGTCCCATACCTCTATTGTATTTTGAGATGTTGGAGAATACACTGGTGGCTTTGGTGGTGGTGGCCATTTAATCCATCCTTCCATTTTTCTTCCGTCATATACTGTAAAACACGGACTCAAACCATTGTACCTTGCAGGTATTCCTTCCAAGATGAAGAAGACATGTTTATGGTGGTAGATTTGTTGCTGGGAGGAGATTTGCGTTACCACTTGCAGCAAAATGTGCATTTTAATGAAGAGACCATTAAGCTCTACATCTGTGAACTTTCCCTTGCACTGGACTATCTACAGCAACATCACATTATTCACAGGTAAGGTGCTTCTATGGCGGGGTGGGGTGGTTACACCTTAAAGGAGAACTAAAGCCTAACTAAAGAAGTAGCTAGAAATGTTGTACATACTGTTTTGGGCTTCTGTACCAGCCCAAGGCAACCACAGCCCTTTGGCAGTGAAGATCTGTATCTCCAAAGATGTCCCAGTAGCTCCCCATCTTCTTTTCTAATGATTCACTGCACATGCTCTGTGCTGCTGTCACTTACTGAGCTTAGGGACCCACTCACAATATACAGTACACATAGAATAGAAATGTCACAATATAAGGCTGATTAGTAATTAATACAGATAATTACTACATGGCAGCACAGAAACCAGTGCAATTAGCATCATATATTAATAATCAGCCCTGTAGCATCAGCTTATATTACAGGGGAAGCTCATTTTCTGCTGGATAATTAGTGACGAGCCCTAAGCTTAGCTTCTCAACAGCTGCTCAGAGCCCACTGAGCATGTGAGACACTTTTCAAAATGACGACCTCCCTGTGAAAGTTTGAAGTAGTAATGGGCGAATTTATGCGCCAGGCACGAATTCGCAGCGAATTCCCATGTTTCGCCACCAGCAAATACATTTGCGAAACTGCAGCGAAAATTCGCAGACGCCCAGAAAATGGACGCCAGTGTCAAAAAGAAGACACCAGCGGCATTTCACAAATATTTCACCGTTTTTGGCGAAAAAATCTGCGCAATGCCGTCAGCGTCTCGTTTTTCCAGAAGCGAAATGGGACAAATTCGCCCATCACTACTTTGAAGTCCTGGACCATTGCTGCTATTGACAAGTTGAAACTTTAGGCTGGTGCAATAAGTTCATTATATAAAATATGGCATTTTTAGCCACATACATTTTTAGAGTTTAGTTCTCCTCCAACGTACCATATCACCGTTTTTGCTAATGTATGAAAGATGTAGCTCCAGTTACTCAGTTCCATCTGAAGGTCTGTTGATAACCACAGGGTAACAGGACAGGTACGAAACGTTAACACTGTTTCATGCAAGACGTATTTTCTTATCGGGAATAGTTCCCCTTTAACAAAAACTTTCCTTCGCTTGTCTGAAGAAATTGATTCTGACATATATTATAGTTTTAGGATAATTTGTTGCATTAACTTGCACCTGGGGAAGGGAAATTTTATGCACATATCTTTCAAGATTGAAGTTTAATCCCTTTTTATTAAATGCACAGGGAAAAGCAGATTAAAAATTATAGCTTCAGAAATTCAAACTGGGGATCTGCAGAGCACTGATCTACTGAGTGAATGTTTGTCCCCAGAGACAGACTTATTTTTTTTCTTAACTAAAAATAATGTATCTCCCCTTATCTGCTATTTTATGATAAGGACAGGAAAAAATTGCAAAAGTAAATATAAATATACAGTATTTTAAAGATTAAGTGCCACTTGGTAAGAGACATAGGAGGAAGGAGGTCCTTGACCTCTACAACTTAAATTCTAAGTGGGTGGATAACATACAGGAACAAATAGGAGGGCAAAAGTGCTGCAATACACATTGGCATTGGCCATTAAGAGCCAAGACTGGACCAGATATTGTTCTAGTGTTTTAAATAGTAGGATATAAGCAGGGTCGGGCTGGGCCTGCAGAAAAAAATCTAATGGGCCCCGTCAACCCAGACATGCTCCCTGCTGGAAATTTTCTGTGCTCCGTCAGATCTATTGCAGCTAAAAAAGAAAGAGGTTAAAGGTACGGTAGGGAAGAGGGTTTGTGGCAGCAGTGGTGCCTGATGCAGTGTGGGGGCCCCTGAACTGGCAGCCCCTGGATATGTCCTACCCTGGATATGAGTTTTTGTTTTAAAAGGTTTAGGGGTCTGCCTTTTCCTGTAGCGGTTCCACAGGTTGACCACTTTGATATGGTTTGCCTTTGTGTCTAGCATTTGATGTAATGTTGGGAATTCAACAAGTTCAAAAGACAATGATAAATATCCATTGTGGTGGCATTTCTACCATAAGGTTTGATTTCACTTGTGTGGGTGTGGCACAAAAACACCTGTAGGAAAAGTTACCTGCGTATCTGCCAATGCTTCCAAATTTTGTAGGACGATGGGTAATGAGATATGGGGGTGAAAATGGCTGAGCTTTTTTATTTTGGTGGCTGTCTAGGATTCACCATAAGGTTAATTACTGCTCAAGGAATTATAGGGTATGTCACTTAAAGCCTTTAGCCATAACCTAGGAGCAGATAGCTTGAATGGACCTGAAGAAGGTCCACCTTTTCTGTGCGTTCCTGATTTAAGTAGAAAATCATGTTGCTAAAGTTGGAGAACATATGTGTGTGAGGTTGGGTATGGATGCACAACGAAGGCGTCACCCAATGTTTTGCACATTGGCGAAAATAATTTGCGCAGTGTTTTCCATGGTCAAGTTGCTATATCTCTTTGCTGGGCCCACCCCCAGATCCAAACAAAGAACCTGTTGAAAAATATAAAAAATATTTCCATCCTCAATATACAATGACATTGTCAGGGATGTTCTCTACAGATCATTACAGTTTCGCAATAACATCCCCCAAGCTCGAGCTTTAAATCGCATCTGTATCTGCAGACTCTGAAAGGTTTGCCTTTGGGTTCTCCTAATGAACCTGCTGACGGCACTAGTTATTTTTTGCCTATTTATCAGTCACGTACCAACTGGGTTTTTAGTGGATCAGATGGAAGTCTAAGTAATATAATGACCTTCTGCAATTTGTACAAAGCATTCTCTGGTTCTCTCCTTCTGGATGTGAAACTACACGAGTTACTAAAATGTGCTGAGCTGAATCTTTTACTTTGACAATGATTAAGACCGCAGCATAGCAAAAGATACATAATAAGCAAATCCATGTAGAATGATTGCATG
Source organism: Xenopus laevis (assembly GCF_017654675.1). Classification (NCBI taxonomy): domain Eukaryota; kingdom Metazoa; phylum Chordata; class Amphibia; order Anura; family Pipidae; genus Xenopus; species Xenopus laevis. The sequence goes on along the minus strand of NC_054371.1, from coordinate 26,984,460 downwards.
ATGTTTCTTTTCTTCTCAAAGACCTAAATAAATGGGAAATATGTGTTAATATTTAAACACTATGTTTTTGTAGGAGAGAGCTGAAAGGACAGGAACCACTTTCTATGGCGCACGGCTAATTAAAGCAATGTGTAGAATGAGAGCAGCAAGTCCTGCAATAGGCTGAAGAGCTCATACCCAAGCTGGGAGTCACTGGGAGATGCCCATGTAATTAGTATTTAACCCAGTTTGGTACATACCTACACTCAGAGGTCAAATAGAAGTAGGCTTGTGCCACAGGATAGAACTGAAGTGCAGATGCAATCTGGTCCTTAAAGGAGTCCTGTCACCCTCTAATAAATATCTATGTGACAAAAGGCTTTATAGGAAACCATGACATCCTCAAATGATTCTTAAATGTTATAACTGACACCTAAAATACAGTCATCCAGTACAGTCCCCACCTCTATACCAACTGCCTGGACTAACAGTAATTTTTTGGCGACTTTCAGCAGGTGCCGTTACATGGGAATTAGGGGGAAAACTATATATTGCACAGATTTTTCTGTATTTAGCCCCTTTTAGCAAATTAAGTCCCAAGTTATCCAATGGTTTTATATACTGCCAGGCACTGTTCAGTGGAGGCTTTACTAAGCAATTCCAATAACTTATTTTGTTATTTATCGTATTTCTACAAGAAACTTTTTCATATAACGGATGTCGATTTTCATTTTTCACTTTTCCTTTAAGAGAACAAATAATGCAATCTCTGTCTCTGGGCAACGGAGCAGAAGAAAAGTGATGTTATTATCAACAAAACTAATAACAAAATGCCATTTCCCCTGGATGGACAACAGCATAGAGACGCACAATTACTTGCGCCCAACATTATTCTGCAACAAGCATTTTCTCAAAATTACCTCTCTTAAAAACACATTGTTCCATTTGCTGGTTATTAGGAAACGGTGATGAATTCTGCTGATAGTTTTGGATCTTATTCTTCGCTTGCTATTTTCTCTTAACAAAAAGCAGAATAAAGTATAATTTATATTCTTTGATTCACTCCAATTTGGTTTCCAGTCCCAGGAAGAGACAAAACTGATGAACTGTAGGATTGTAAGTAGAACACATTCTTAGGAATATAAAAAACATTTTAGATTGCTTCCAGCCCACGGGAAGAAATAGTAATATATCTGTAAATGTGTATTTTTTAGAGACGGGTTGCCTTAAAATTGAGCTGCTGCAGATTCTCAGTCTCAGCATATGTCAGAGACAGGCAAATTGTTAACGGGAATGTAAATAGGGGCTTTAACCTGGGCCCCACACAAAAAAGGCCCCAAAAAGCCACAGTAGGTAGGTATATAGTAATTCAGTTAATTTGAATTAAAAAGAAGACAAAAGTTCAACCCCTCCAAATGAACCCCAATGTGCGTGATAGCACACAGACGCTTTCTTCTCTTTCTTCTCTTTAAGGCAATTTATTTAGACACACAGGGGTGACCATTTCAGGAAACAAATCATACAAATAAATCCTACCCACTGGGTGCTACCTTCACACATTTGATGAGTTCCCTCACTAAACTGGGCCCCTTGCGGACTACCAGCAAAAACACTACTCATGATCCTTCTTTGGGGGGATTTCTAGTCTCCTGGCTTTCTTCAGTTTCTCTGTCACTTGGTCATGGACTCCTTCTGTCCCTTGCAGTGGCAGGGAGCACTCCAGCCCCTCTAGGAGTTCCTCACATAGACAGTGTTTTATTAGCAGAGACTCATGCAGGCATTACACAACAGTAAGCTTTTACTTTCACTTTCAAGCTACCAGGAAGAATGCACAGTATAAGTATGAACACAGTGACATCTATAGGCCACTGGCAGGTAGTTTTCTTATTCTCTCAGTACGCCTTATAGGTTCACTTTCTTCAGGCCTATCAGGTCCTCGCTGGCATCTCACTTCAAGTGGTGTAGTAAATTTAGATTGTCCTTGTTTCAGTACTCCTGGTTTGTTAATTCTGACTTAAGATCTAGGCTGAAAGTGTGCTTCTCTGGCACCACGTTTTCTGTCAGTATAAGCCTTGCATTTGGCTTGTTGACGTTTCACAATGTCAACAGTAGATGATTTTGTAGACACAGTATTTTGTGGAAGTTTGATGTCTGCAACATGTAACTTAGTGCGCATCTGTCTGCCATGTAATAATTCAGCTGGATATGATTGGGTTGTTGCATGGCATGTTGCTCGGTAGCTATATAGGAACTCTGTTGTAAATACTTTCCAAGATTTCCCAGTAAGATTTGCTATCTTTAGTGCTTCTTTCAGACTTCTGTTGAATCGCTCGATTTCTCCATTTGCTTGTGGGTAATACACTGAAGATTTCCTATGCACAATATTCCTCTCTCTCAGAAAGGATTCAAACTCATATGAGACAAACTGTGGTCCGTTGTCTGATATTAACTCTTTTGGATCACCTTCTCTGCTGAAGACTGTAGACAGAAATGTTATTACTGTAGCTGATGTTATATGAGAAACAAATGCAATTTCTGTCCATTTACTGTAATAGTCCATCAAGGTTATAGCAAATCTACAGTCTATAGGAGCATCTGTAAAAGGACCCACAATATCAATAGCAAGTCTTTCCCATGCTGAATCAGGGAATGGTACTGGTTGAAGTGGTGGTGTATGTGTGATAGCTGTTTTGTCATGATCCTGACAAGTAACACAAGAATGAATGGCAGTTACCACACTGGCATCCATTTTAACTTTGTGTACAAAGTTCTTTGCACAGCCCAGTGAAGTGTTGCTTTGTGGTGAAATTTTAGACACTGGCTGTGTGGGAGGCACTGGTGCTGTAGTAATGAGACTGTCAACTAATTGTAGGTTTAATGCAGCAAAGAGATCCCTTCCAAATATAGCAGTACCCTTATTCACAATGTAAAAGTCACATTTTGAAGTATTTGATTCAAATTGTACAGTCACTGGCAAGCAACCAAGCACAGGGATTGGATCCTTTAAGTAACTGACCAGTTTCAGGGAAGGTGCAACAAGCGGATCTTTTGCAAAGTATTTCAAGAAAATATGCTTTGGTAGTATAGAAACAGCTGAACCTGTATCAAGCATTAGGTTATTGGAGTGTCCCTTGTCAGCAGAAGCAGTACTGACACTGACAGTGCATATAAACTTGTCTGGAATAAATGTAGCAGCTTTATCCACACTTAATACTGTGACATTTGTAGTAGTGACTTCATTAACATCTTTAGCAGAACTACGGCAGATCTTAGCAAAATGTCCTACTTTTGTGCATTTGCGGCACCGTTTAGCTTTTGCAGGACATGTAACATGATTTGCAGTGTGTTGTGTTGAACCACAGCGAAAGCAGTATTTTCTATTTGTATTTGCTGTATGGTTTTGTAGTGTAGGTGAATCCCTTTCTTTAGCATTGTATTTTGCCTGTGACTGTGCATTATTAGGACACAGTGCTGAATTCACAGTCTGTACATTCCCAGCAGTTCCCTGACTGAGAGTTTTAGCCTCTGCCACTGCTGTTTCAATTTGGCTAGCAATTGTAACAGCCTTTGCATGGGTTAAATCCTGCTCTAGGAGCAGTCTCTCTCTAATGCGAGGTGAGTTTGTTTTTTCCACTATTTGGTCTCTTAGATTCCCAAACTCACAGGTAACAACCAGCTCTCTCAAAGCTGCTACAAATTGTTCTGTGGATTCGCCATTATGTTGTCCACGTTGGCGGAATTTATATCTTTCAGCAACCACATTTACTCATGGCACAAAAAAGTTCTTTATAGCAGTAAGAGCAGTTTCATAAGTATCATCAGGTAATGGTAATGTATAGAATATACACTGTCCCTCTGCTCCCAGGCAGTGAATAAGTAAAGCACGCTTTCTAGCAGCAGAAATCTCCCCCTGGTCAGCAGCAATAATGTAATTTTCAAACATACAGATCTAAGCAGTAAAATGTATGGTAGGCCCACCAGGGTTTGGAAGAAAAGGTGCAGGCTGCTGCAGAGGTAGAAGAGCCATCCTTGTCGACATTCGTTATGTTTTGGGTAGCCGAGGATAAGAAAAGTATAACAGTGCTGGCATTACACAACAGTAACTTTCACTTTCATGCTACCAGGAAGTATGCACAGTATACGTATGAGCATAGTGACATCTACAGGCCATTTGCATGAACACCACAGACAGGTAACCTTCCTACTCTTTGCCCTGCTCAGGCTGCTCAGAGAAACCTTCCTGACAGTCTTACTAGAACTAAGTACTTTTCCACAAGACAGCCTTCCTGTGGAAAGTGAGCTTCTACATGCCAGTTGGACTTACACAATGGAGTAACTGGATTGCTTGTTCCTTCCAGAATTTTCTGTGTTCTTGAGTGTCTGTCTCTAATGCAAGAAATACATTTTCAGCAGGATGCACAGCCAAACATAATATACAAAATCATTATTAGACTGGCACACCCTACTAATCACACCAACTTTATTCCAGACACTTTCTACAAAAATTCACATATATATACAGTATATATGGAATAATGTACGCCTATTGTTGAGTCCTGCACAAGTCCATTTTATGAGACTCAGACCCGACCCATACCTGCGACCCGCAACCTTGACACAAAACCCACAATGATCCACTACCCGACTGCTACCTGACTGCTTACCTTCTGACCCATAAACCGGAAGTGATGTCACTGTGGACCTGACGTGACGTCACTCCGGTGCCGAATCTGCAGGTAAATGGAAGAAAACTGCCCGAACTACAAGGGAGGGAAGGATCAGTCCCTGCATCTTAGCCGGGTACACAGGCAGGTCACCCCCGGACTACCGCTGTGACCAGGGAATAGGGGGCTTTTTGCAAGAAACCCAACTACTTTGCAGGTATTCCATGGGTATCTGTGTGTACCTGACCCGGTGCAGGACTCTACCCTCTTGTAAAATATGACAATATTGTAAGTCAAGAAGGAGATCCATAACCATATAATAGCCTAAAGTATGAGGGATTTTATACAGGTCATAGAATTCCGAGGTGACCAGGGGCGCTGAAATTCCAATTTTTAAATTTCGGCTCTCCGAGCACAGAGACTGCCCCACCTCGACCCACTCTGGCACAAAAAATAATAAGAGCATAGAAGCAATTGTATTGACTTGCCAACCTCAGGGCACCTTCCAATAATTGTTAACTAGAAACAAAGCTGTCCGTATTTTCTCTTTGTTATCACTAGAACAATAATGAACTCTACTGCTCACAGTATCTGTAATGATATTCCCTGTCTGGGCCTGATTGTACTTTTAAGGGAATTGCGTATTGCATATTAAGGCTTTGTATTTAAGTCATAAGATATTGTATTCCACATGTAGCACAATTAGCAATGTCTGGCCCTTTGTTCCCTAAGAAGATGCCGGCAAGAGAATACCCATTGCTCCCTATTGCGTGCGAGATTAGATCCATATCATCCACTGTAAAAATGGCAATGATTCTGAATGGCGAAGATGATTATTTCTGAATAGTAATTTGGTATGATAAGAAAAATAAAACAAGCCATAAAAGCAAGGAAAGATCGTATGTTTTACTATATCTGTGCCCATAGTTTTCTAAAATATAAATTTGGGAGGTGAGTTTTTTTTGTAAAGGTCCAGCTAATCCTTTGACCCCACATTTCAACTGTTCTTTCCTCAGATCTTTCCATTGTTCATTAGTAGGTTGTATTTTGTTATTAAATTCCATTATGGTCAGGAAAATAGGAAGCCAGTATAAGCAATTATCCAATATAAATCCATTACAGATTTTCAGAGGCTTTAAAGGTGAAGTTCACCTTCTCATTAACTGTTTGGTATGGAGGATGGGGTACTGACAAGCCAGGAAAAAGATGGTGACACGGCATGGGGCATAAATTACCCAATGCATATTTAAAGAAGAAGAATCTACTGATTGTGCCAGAATTAGTATTTTAACCCCAAATTTCATGTCATTCGTTAAGCTAAATTCTTGGATGCAATGGGAAAACATACTCCTTTGTGGCTAAAATTAAATTCAGGAGCCCAGTGCTGCAATGCTAACCAGTAAACCAATGTGCCATCCCCAATCACCCCAATCTACTGGCAATCACAAGCAGGAATGTACTCATAGCACTTAGCATTCTTTAAATACATATTCTATTGATTCACAACTGACACCACAGGTGCTAATAAAAAAATGACTTGCTATCACAGATATGTGGCAGCAAAAAACCCAAACAGAACCCACACTAAGTAGAAATTCTCACACTACACCCTCCATACTGAATGGACAAGAAACCCTTGGCTCAATCACTTGGATGCAGTGGAGTAACTATTAGGGATGCACCGAATCCAGGATTCGATTCGGGATTCGGCCAGGATTCTGCCTTTTTCAGCAAGATTCGTATTCGGCCAAATTCTTCTGCCCGGCCAAACCGATTTAGAATCCTAATTTGCATATGCAAATTAGGGGCAGGGAGGGAAATTGCGTGTCTTTTTGTCACAAAACAAGGAAGTAAAAAATGTTTGCCCCTTCCTACCCCTAATTTGCATATGCAAATTAGGATGTGGTTCGGTATTCGGCCGAATTTTTCATGAAGGATTCAGGGGTTCGGCTGAATCCAAAATAGTGGATTCGGTGCATCCCTAGTAACTTTGGAGGAATCTTCCTCTATAGCTAACAAGAACCCCCTTTTCCCAGCAGCTTTCTTTCCTGTGGCGGGGTATTGGAGCGCAAGTCGGCACAGAGTGGGAAGTGGGCGAGGAGTGGGTAGCGCTAGGTGGTGAGTGGGCAGAGTCAGAGTGGGCGGAGGCAAGTAGTGGGCGGGAGGATGGGGATCGGAGTGCGCTGGGCCCCTCTGAAAATTGTTTTGCAGGGGTGCCCAGCATACTCTAGTAACGCCACTGCTCAAATGCATGAAACATGCACGAATCCCATTCCCCTGAGAGTGGCTTACAACAAAAGACTGTTGAAGAGTCTGTGGGAAATTTACATTTGCCCTCGGAAGATTAAACAAGGGTAAAATACTTCTAATACATTATTCACCATTTTATTCCACATCCTTTAAAAGCACAAGTTGCAGTAAACACCCCTCCATTTCTGTAGGCAATAATCAATAATATATGGCGCTGGTTTCGATTTGGGGTAAAAAATTATTGTTTCAGTAGTCCCGGTTTCTTAATTCTGACTAAAGATCCAGGCTGAAAGTGTACTCCTCTGGCACCATGTTTTCTATCAATATAAGCCTCGCATTTGGCTTGTTGACGTTTCATAATGTCAACAGTAGATGATTTTGTAGTCAGAGTATTTTGTGGAAGTTTGATACCTGCAACATGTAACTTAGTGCGCATCTGTCATGTAATAATTCAGCTGGAGATGATTGGGTTGTTGCATGGTGTGTTGCTCTCATGCTCCGTAGTTATGTAGGAAGTCTGTTGTAAATACTTTCCAAGATTTCCAGTAAGATTTGCTGTCTGTAGTGTTTCTTTCAGACTTCTGTTGAATCGCTCGATTTCTCCATTTGCTTGTGGGTAATACACTGAAGATTTCCTATGTACAATATTCCTCTCTCTCAGAAAGGATTCAAACTCATTTGAGACAAACTGTGGTCCGTTGTCTGATATTAACTCCTTTGGATTAACTTCTCTGCTGAAGACTGTAGACTGAAATGTGATAGAATGTGATATGTTTCGTAATTGGAAACTTTTTTGCAAGGGCCATTGCGAATGTTAGCGACTATATTTGCGTTCTTTTTGACCGATTACAGAGCTCAAAAACTTCTTCGCAAAGTTTTCGACCAAATGGCTTAATGTAATAAAATTTCGCAAATGAGACAAACTTTAATGAAACTCCAGAGCAGGTGTTAAAGCTAATCACTGCATAGCGATATAATATTTTCCAGCAAATGATTTTACATTGCAAGAAGCACTAAACACCATTTAAGCATCATTTGTGATTTTTAAATACATTCCCCCTAATGTGTTTAAATCAGGTTATTCTCATCTAGATACAGTCTGGGATACATTTACTAAGCTCGAGTGAAGGATTCGAAGTAAAAAAACTTCGAATTTTGAAGGTTTTTTTTGGGTACTTCGACCATCGAATCGGCTACTTTGACCTTCGACTACGACTTTGACTTCGAATCGAACAATTCGAACTAAAAATCGTTTGACTATTTGACCATTCGATAGTCGAAGAACAGGTATAGGATCCCTTATCCGGAAACCCGATATCCAGAAAGCTCTGCATTACGGAATGGCTGTCTCCCATAGACTCCATTTTATCCAAATAATCCAAATTTTTAAAAATGATTTCCTTTTTCCCTGTAATAATAAAACAGTAGCTTGTACTTGATCCCAACTAAGATGTGATTAATCCTTATTGGAAGCAAAACCAGCCTATTGGGTTCATTTAACGTTTAAATGAATTTGTAGTAGACTTAAGGCATGAAGACCCAAATTACGGAAAGATCCGTTATCCGGAAAACCCCAGTACCCGAGCATTCTGGATAACAGGTCCCATTCCTGTACTGCCTCTTTAAAAAAAACTTCGACTACCTACTACGCCACTTTAAACCTACGGAGCTTCAATGTTAGCCTATGGGGACCTTCCGCATAAGTTTGCTAAACTTTTTCTGATCGAAGGAAAATCCTTAGATCGATGGATTAAAATCATTCAAAACGTTTGATTCGAAGGATTTAATCCTTCGATCGTTCGATTTTTCCTTCGATCGTTCGATCGAAGTATATTACTTCGATGGTCGAATATCGAGGCTTAATTAACCCTCGATATTCGTCCCTTAGTAAATGTGCCCCTAAGTGTTAGGATAGATTTGCCCAAGATTATCTAAACAAGTGACTGTCATTGGGCAATAGAGTGTGTTTTGGAACTACTAAGAAGTCCATAATAGTCCAGTGTGCTATGTGCCATGAAACTGAATCCCATTTGTAAATGTACCACTCTTAATATGCAACATTTGCAGGAGAGGAGCCCATTCAGGCATCATAAGGCACGTTTAACAGTTTCATCTGTTTTCAAGGCAGTTTAATTAAAATGTGTAAATTAAAAGTAATCTTTTCTTACCATTGCCGCCAGCCTGGCATATCTTCCCTCTGAACTGTTAAAAGAAAAGGAAGTGTCACCTGGGGATTAGAAGCTTTAGCGATTTCAAAAAACGCTATTTCAAGTTTTGAAATGCACTGCTCCTTTGAACCTCCAATCTGGCAGCGAGCAGGAGCAGTTCTCTGTTCTATTCCATTACCCTGAAACTAATTTAGGAATTGTTTATTAAGGAAAAGATGCCCTCTGTTTCTTGATTGTATCATTTCTTAGAATCAAATCTGTGCATTAGACTTTATCTTTCTAAAATACTGGCAGAAATACTTTGTCTGACTCATGAATTTGGAACATGTGCTAGACTGGCAGTAAGACACAACCTGAGGGCACAGGGAAGCACAAACGTAACCTACAGGATTAATCCTCTATGCCAAAGGGGCAACAGGCCTTGGGCACCAAAGAGTGCAAAATTGTACTTGCATCCTTGTCCATTGTAGGTGTCTGCACCTGGGGCCAGAAAATGTTGTGCAAACAGTAGAGCTTAACTCTGCTAGAATCATTGGATCCCTTGCACCCCCTAAACTCGCGTCAATTTTGACACTAGCGTTATAGTCAATGGACGTCCGAATATTGTTGACGCACATCGGTTTTGACGCACGTGACTTTTCCGACGCGCGTCCAAAAATTATTGATGCCGGCGAATTTTTGTTGGCTAGTTTTCACACCGGTTTCACAAATTTATTTGCCGGTGGCAAAACACGGACATTGACCGCAAATTCCCGCCTGACGAATTTATTCGACCCATCAGTATTACCAATTAGTTCCATGAACATATAAAAACACTAGACCCGAAGACCAAGTGGAACTCCGAGTTGACTTCTAATATTCTCATATTTTGCAACAGGGGGCACTTAAATTATTGCAATATACAAGTTTCAGTGAGTCATGTAACAGAAATGACATCACTGAGATCAGATATATAACCAATGACATCTCCGTTTATAAGGATATAATTTACAGGATTCTCCTGTATATTATATATCTATATATATATATATATATATAGATAAATATATATATTTGCAAGAAGAGCGACACTCAGAGGGTTTTCTTTGCATAAAAAAATATGTTTATTCCACTCAGAGTGGAATAAACATATTTTTATCTGCAAAGAAAACCCTGTGAGTGTCGCTCTTCTTGCAAATATCTACTACCTTTTTGCTGGCACCCAGGCTGATACAAAGTTAACGGTGTGCACCTTTGGACTTGGTATATATATATATATATATATATATATATATATATATTCATCCATGATTGTAAGTTCTTAGATAGTTGAAAGTTTTCTATTGGCTGACTTTCCCTCTCCTGCCGGGCATGCTGGGGTTACCCATGTCCCACCCACCCTTCCAGTACATCAACAAAACATATAGAGGGAGGTGGGCAAAAGTGCAACCTCAGGGTTGGAAGATTCACTGTGGGCACTTTGTACCTTTTTTTTTCCACCCATCAGTAAAGGATCCCCTATATCTGTACTTGGTGGTATTGCACATAGATTAATATGATTTGAATTTCTGTATCTGGCTTTTGGTGGTGGAACCTTGATGTTATAGCGTGGGGCTCATAAGTTTGATCCTCCAAGCATGTGTTTTTGTGGTATTCTGTAGCTCAGTCTATATCCTATAACCTCTTACTGTGTTGTTTTGATTCTAAATATATATCATTGATCCACCATTCAAAGAACATGCAAAGGTCCTTCACTCTGTATGATAAAAACTAAAAAAGGTAGAACTGAGCACAAATAACCAGATATTTATGTGGATTAAGGCAAATGTAAATACAAGGGCAAGATCGGGGTGGTTGAGTGCGGAACAGAAACCAAGAAAATAAAGATGAAAAGGACAAAAAGAGGATCGGACATGAAGTGTGAAATAGACAGCAATTGAGTACTGAGGAGGATAAATGAAAGTGTATGGGAAGCAAGTGATGCATGAAATGATAGGCAATGATAATGAAGTTGGGGTGGAAAATGCAGTACTGGCAAAATGAAACGGTTTAAGCGCAGGAAATAGTAAGACATGAAGAATTATAGGGAGAGATAAAAAGAGTTATAACAGTCATTGCCCGTCTCTGTCTCATCCTTGAATTCTCTTGCTGCAGATTAACATTAACTTTCCTTTACCTGAAAACAGCCCCTTGTTGGTTACAGCAAGTCAAGACTATATAGGGAGAATCGACATTTTGCCTGACCAGTCTGATTGGATGAATCTATTGACACAGGGGAACCCACAGCGGCCAATGTCAATAGGCGCATGTTCTTGCCCTTAAAGGAACTGTAACATCAAAAATGCAATTGTTTTAAAGTAATAAAAATAATAAAAATATAATGTACTGTTGCCCTGCACTGGTAAAACTGCTGTGTTTGCTTCAGAAACACTACTATAGTTTATATAAATAAGCTGCTGTGTAACAATGGAGGCAGCCATTCAAAGGAGAAAAGGCTCAGGTTACACAGCAGATAAGCTCTGTAGAACATAATGGTGTTATCTGTTATCCACTATTTATCCTGTGCCGTATAGCCTTTTTTCAATTTCCGCCATTGCTAAACAGCAGCTTGTTTATATGAACTATAGTAGTGTTTCTGAAGCAAACTGATCCATTTTACCAGTGCAAGGCAACTCTACATGATATTTTTATTACTTTAAAATAGGGATGCACCGAATCCAGGATTCGGTTTGGGATTCAACCAGGATTCAGCCTTTTCCAGCAGGATTCAGATTTGGCCAAATCCTTCTGCCCGGCAAAAAGAAATCTGAATCCTAATTCGAAATCTCGTGACTTTTTGTCACAAATCAAGGAAGTAAAAAATGTTTCCCCTTCCAAACCCTAATTGGCATATGCAATTAGGATTCAGGGGGTCCGGTATTTAGCCGAATCTTTTGAGAAGGATTCCGGGGTCGGCCGAATCCAAAATAGTGATATATATGTAAGTCTTTTGCAGGTGACACCCGATGTTTCGCAAAGAGAAGGTGTTTGCAAAACATCGGGTGGCACCTACAAAAGACTTACATATATATGACTATTAACTCATGGAAACAAATGTGAGTGAGGTTATTTAGTATTTTTTAATTTGTTAATAAAACAGTATTATACTATGATATTTCTATACCCTTGTGTGGGAGCCTGAACATTGAACTGGGGAGGATACTGACTACTGTACCATTTGGGGAAAAGGGGAAGATATTGATTACCATTACTACACGTGATAATCCTACTGTCATCTTGTAAGTAGGCATTTTAGCCAAAGTTGGTGAAGGTTGGTTTTTGGAAAATACTTAAACCAAATTATACATGGCACCGGAAGAAAATTTGGTTTAAAGGGAAACCCACATAAGAACTTGCTCTGCCTTTCCTAACACCGGGTGCTTCAGAAAGAATCAGAAATACTACACCATATTTCCTGTTTTTGTTTTTTACTCTCTCCGTTTGCTTTAGGCGCTGATCCAAAAACATCTTTGTTTTTATACATAATATTTTTCATGCAGTTGCGAGACTTCTTTATTCCTAAGTGTTGTCATAATTTTTTGTTGATCAAAACTATTTGGTGATTGGTTGCTACGGGTAACTGCACTGGTGCAATAAAGCAACTCTACTAGTAAAAGATACGGCTTATTTATTGAATAGTGCAATGTTAAAACTGCAAAGAATTTATGAAAAATTCCATTTTTATAGCCACAGTTTATTGCCAGAATTCTTGCGTAATTTTGAGTGTATGTGTGAGAGTAAATGTATGTATGTTGCGTCACCACATCTATCTCACACTATTAGTGAGATTCACTAATATGGATGCAAATAAACACCCCATGGAGCTACAATTACGCTGGAATTCTGGGGAAAAGTGGTGCAAAAAACATGGAGATTTGACTTAAGTCCAAAAATCACACTGCACCGCGTTGGTGAATGACACTTTTTAAATTTATTATAGCTGATTCTTTTCCCCCTGAACAATGACTTTTAAGCCACAGTGTGGTCCACCAATAATCACTAATCCGACAATCTAGGGGGCATATTTACTATGGGTCGAATATCGAGGGTTAATTAACCCTCAATATTCGATCATCGAAGTTAAATCCTACAACTTCGAATATCGAAGTCGAAGGATTTACCGCAATTCGTTTGATCGAATGATCAAAGGAAAAATCAACAATTAAATCCTTCGAATCGAACGATTCGAAGGATTTTAATCCATCGATCAAACGATTTTCCTTCGATCAGAAATTGCTAGAAAAGCCTATGGGGACCTTCCCCATAGGCTAACATTGGTGCTCTGTAGGTTTTAGGTGGTCAAAGTTTTTTTTAAAGAGACAGTACTTCGACTATCGAATGGTCGAATAGTCAAACGATTTTTAGTTCGAATCGTTCGAAGGTCGAAGTAGCCAAAAAAATACTTCAAAATTCAAAGTTTTTTTCATTCAAATCCTTCACTCGAGCTCAGTAAATGTGCCCCCTGGTGTCCCCATTGTATTAAAGGCCAATAACCATGGCAACTGTACTATATCATTGCAAAAAATAATTGCAAATATTTTGATACATTTTTCTAATTTCAGATCAAGGTGCCTTTAAATACTATACACAGTGTGTGATATCTTGTTCCCGCGGATACATCAAATAAGTGTGTTTTTTTTCTCTCTGGGTGTCCAAGAAATGGGGCCACTTGTAGGTTTCATGCATTAACCATTCATGTAAATCTTTCATACAATTGAATCCCTGATCATTTATTTAATTGCTTCAGATCTTCTCCCAGCTTGACATAAGTACATTTTCACATAATTTACCAGTGTTTCTGGAATGATCAATTATTAAAATGGTTGTGTAATATACATCGCTATTTCCTAACAGTAGGAAGAGCTGAAAACTACATTACAAGCGCATTATAGGACCACTCCAAGCAAGTGAATTAATATTCAATGAATTAAGCTTCTTAGGCATTCGTTTTAGATTAGGTCTTAAAAGTACTTAAATATTTAGACTCTAGGGTTAAAGGATCAGCACATGTTCAAAAGACTTTGGTTCCTAAGTCGTACAGCAACAAAAGGATGCCTGCATTATAATGCCTTTTTTTGCCTTTGAGTGAGATGTCCATCTTGGTTATAATTGCCTCTAATAATGTTAAGAGTGATGAGCAAGTGCAGGAAACCAATATGGAGCTCACAAATGGGTTTTTAGAAAAATAAGACCTTCAAAGACACAGGCAGTGACTGATGAAACCGCATATGAGGTCAATACAGAGGCCACACACACCATTAGATGCAGTAGATTCTCTCTACAAAGAAGCAAGAAATAGTCGTTAAGTGGCAGAAATGGCTGCAATTTGCTCCTTGATCAATAGGGAGACGAATACCTACATTATATTTTAGGAACAGTCCCAACAATGAAGTCCATGAAGGTACATTTAATAGGTTCTCATGTGTTAGATCAGGGGTCCCCAACCTTTTTTACCCATGAGCCACTTTCGAATGTAAAAAAAGGAGCAACACAAGCATGAAAAAGTCCCTTGCGGTGCCAAATAAGGGCTGTGATTGGCTATTTGGTAGCCCCTATGTGGACTGGCAGCCTACAGGAGACTCTACTTGGGCACTATACTTAGTTTCTATGCAGTTAAAACTTGCCTCCAAGCCTGGAATTCAAAAATAAGCCCGCAATGAGGAAAGCAACATCCAAGGGTTTGGAGAGCAACATGTTGCTCATGAGCTACTGGTTGGGGATCACTGTGCTAGAGATTTGATGATGTGTAGGTGACATATCTAGGAATAGGGACAGTACAAGTATTCATCTCCCAAGACTGTTTACCTGCAAAGAAACCTGCATGTCACACTTTAATAACACCGGGCGGTGGATGTTGATGCTCCAGTTAGTTCATAATAGAACCTAGTCTATGTGATTACTTAGCCTCATAGGTGAGCAAAGCATATTTTTAGACTCAGAATTAATAATATGATATGTGAAACGGGAAGGCATCTCAACCTGAGCACTAGAGATGCTGTTTAGGATTGTTTGTCTGAGTGGTAAAGATCTTGAGTTCTTTAGATGCTATTGCCCTTGTTTCATAGTAAAATCATCTTTCTGCAGTTGGAACTTGACTTTGTTAATCAAGTCAGGAGTTTCTAAAGTTTTTTATCTGTTGCAAGTACATCTGTAGATGTAAAGTTTCTAATGCCCTGATTGTTTCCAGGCTGGATTAGCCATATGAAAGTACTAATGCTCTGACTGGTTAAAGATTGGTTATGACCATGGGTATCACTATAGCAGAAGCAGGCTCTGCAACTGAAGAGGAGCCCCAGGAGTTATAGGGGACTCAGTGGGTCCCTAATTGATAAGCTGTATCAGTATATATTCATAAAAAAATGTCTTATTCCTTATGTATAGAGGAGCCCTAAATGCATTTTGCTGTTTGGGCCAGTATAGTACAGGTATGGGACCTGTTATCCAGAATGCTCGGGACCTGGGGTATTCCGGATAATGGATCTTTCCATAATTTGGATCTTCATACCTTAAGTCTACTGGAAAGTCATGTAAACATTAAATAAACCCAATAGGCTGCTTTTTCTTCCAATAAGGATTAATTAGATCTTAGTTGGGATCAAGTACAAGTTACTGTTTTATTATTATTACAGAGGAAAACAAAATCATTAGTAAAAATTTGGATTATTTAGATAAAATTGAATCTAAGGGAGGCAGCTTTTCCGTAATTCATAGCTTTCTGGATAACAGTTTCCGGATAATGGATCCCATACCTGTATATGTCACTAGTTCACTACTTCATGCTTCAAGGTTAATTTGCCCCAGGCCAGTGCATCTTTCAGCAAAGAGTAGCACCGGCCCAGGGTCTGAGCTTAGATATCATAATCACAGGGGTTTCTTAACAAATTGGCACCCCCCCCCCCAGTAAGCATCCAAGGAAGCACCATAATACTTTAGCCCTAGATTTAATACAGGTATGGGGTCCATCATCTGGAAACCCATTATCCAAAAAGATCCAAATTATGGAAAGGCTATCTCCAATAGACTCCATTTTATCCAAATAATCCAGATTTATAAAAATGATTTCCTTTTTCTCTGTAATAATAAAACAGTAGCTTGTACTTGATCCCAACTAAAATATAATTCATCCTTATTGGAGGCAAGCCATCATATTGGTAATAATTAATGTTTACATGATTTCCTAGTAGACTTAATGTAAGATCCACATTATGGAAAGATCCATTATTCGGAAAACCCCCAGATCCCGAGCATGCTGGATAACAGGTTCCATAGCTGTACACAAAAATTCTTGCAAATTTGGCTTGGTGCACTGGTAAGAAACGGTAATTTTTATCATACACTTGAAAATGAGATTTTCTGCTATAAAGGACAATTTATGACACTT